>NC_091672.1:14214318-14517348 GCF_042453785.1 Malus domestica
TATGGACAAATTGATGAAACAAAAGGGAATAGTTTCAAAATGAGTCACAACATATGGTTTAACAACAAGACAATCCAAATTCGGCACCTCTTGTAACTATAACGCTCTATGTAGTTTTGATAAAGAATTATATCAACCACCTAGAAGGTATGGTTGAGTTTCTATATCCTTAGTAGGAGCCATGCTTCCACTAATGACTTGGATAATTCTTATATGACTACATTAAAGGTCTTAGTATGACTAAAACTTGAAGTATGGTGTATGACACCATATAATTTAAATGAATGGACTTGATAAAGCAAGTCACACATTTCAAATGGAATTACTTGAGAAGGAATTCTTTTGTGTATCTTCGTTTAAATAACTTGTGTTAGCTAGAGTTGTTGATAGTCCCAAAATTGTTGAGACATCATCAATAAGCTAATGGATCTCAATGATTGTCAATGGATCCAAGACAAGTTAGTGGGAGCAATAGGCATTCAAATCAATTTAAGTGTTAAGTTTTTAAATGAATGCTAAGTTACAACAAGGCCAGTGGGAGTGATGTCATATTTTGAGCAACAAGATATGAATAAAGTCTATTTGATAGACTTGATAAAACATAGATGTTACTCAAAAATGACAAAATTGTGACACGGTCAATTTTGAAGTATAGACTTGAAATTGGACTTAAAGATATAGCAAGGCTATCTCAAGAATGTTTAATAGGGAAATTAAATCTCAAATGTTGAAGATTTGAGAAGGTGTTTTCCTATATGATAGAAAATCACTTTCATAACCCTTATAATGAATGTGTCATAAAATCACAAAAGGGACACATGTATAGACTTGTGAGATGATATCCAAAGGTGAAAAACCACATGGGTTGTCACTTTAAGATATTACTATAGCCCAGGATCAGAACCATAGCAACTGATAGAGTATTATTGCCTTTAAGAAAGGAACATCAGAGTAGAACTCTGGAAGCGTGCATTCACTTAGGTTATTAACCAAAGTGAAAATAACTCATTTTAACAAATGGAACTTCATAATGGATGAAGTACTAATCATATGAATGTATTGTTAGTATTGTACTACAATTGTCTCAAGGTTGGAGCAATGTATGTATAAAGTATACAAACGAAATATATGGCAATATATTTTTTTAGAAACTGCTTCAAAAGGTGTTTTAAATAGAAGGGGTTCTTATAGAACCAATGATTGAATCCAAACCATAAGGTCGTTAGTTGGACACTACGACGTAATGGGGTGATAGCTCAAGCCATGGAATCAAGGTCTCATCAAAGTATTTGAACACAAGAAAGAGACATCATCAAATGTTTTAGAAACATTTGATAAGTAAATCCCTTGTAAATAAAAATGATTAATACATAACCAAGTTAACCTACAAGCATAAGTTCACTCAACTAGCATCTATGAGATACACTAGTGATTGACTTTAGTGCAAGTGGGAGATTGTTGGAAATATGCCCTGAAAGTCAATCTTTGGAAGAAACCTTTCAGGACAATGAATGTGTGTATAGATGACTCTTATAAATCCAAAGGCAAAGATACTAATTAGGACTATCTCAATTAACGATATATGTCCTAAATAGTGAATCCATGGACAATGGATCGATGGAAGAAGTAATCTAATGATGTTAGACTACAGAGACCTTCTTCTCATAACCATATTCAAGTATGTCAAATTTTTTGTTAACATGCTCCATAAATGCATTTTTTTATTATTTTACATCATTTATCACTGATGTTGTTAAGAAATTAACTTTAAAAGAGCTTAATTACTTCTTTTGTTTTTCACCAATAGCCCACTTAGGGTTTTCTTAAAATGATAAATCAACTTTGTGGAGGAGTTTCAATACAAAGGCAAAATTGTGAATTTTAGAAGAATATAGATTTGAATACCCTTCCAATTTACCTAGAGATGTGCAATATATGCATGGAAAGCTAAATCAGGCCTATAAGTCATACAACGTTTTCACAACCCAAAAAAGCTTCTTTTCTATAATTTTTTCATTACCAAAGTTGAAGCCAAAAAGGAAACAGAAAGCCAATAACATGCTAAAAAGTAACCAAACTAACAAAGAGAGCTAATGGAAATAATGAAGGACGTTGCAAAGAAAGCCACGATGCCATCCCCTCACACTATCTTATCAAAACTAACTTGGAAGGCATGGAAGCTTGTCTTGGTTGAGAATTCTGACAAATGAAGATGGGGGTCTTTCAACCTTAACAGAGTTGCTCATCTTTGCACCTTGATGCGATGCCACAAAATCCATCGCAACATTAGCTGACTTTGAGACGCAAGACCAGTTGCATGCTTGGAAGGAATTCCTTAACTCCGAATACGACTGAGAATAGAGAATGCCTCCCAGTTGCCATTTTCAATATTTCCTTTCATAGATGAAATCACCTCCTTAGAATCTGACTCCACTATTATTTTAAAGAAACCCCGCTAGTGGGTAAGAAGACACCCTTCAAGGAACGCCAGGGCTTTAGGAACACACACATTTGGGGCCCAAATCTCCTTTCTTCTGACCGCAAAAAAAAATATGGCCCGCATGTTGACCAACCTTCTAACTCGCATCAACGTTGATTTTCAATCTTTGAGGATATGGGTGACTAAGGGGTTTCATTGGATTGCTTCGATGCCCTGGGACCTAAACTGCAGACTTTTTCGATCATTGCATCCAAGAAAGATGAAGTATTAAATGAGATGACATGGATGGTTTGAAGGGGCAACGCTTGTTTGTTATTGAAAACCACTTTCCACCGAGCCTTCCAAATGTAACTACACGTGAATGCAAGATGTATTAGGGTTTTCATCCTCTCCACATTACTTCCATGATCATCTTTCATCAGCTTTCCAAGGCAACATCAAAGGTGGTAATAGAGCACTTGTCAACCTGATAACCCATCAAACCCCCCTCCCCAAAAAAAACCAAACATGGTCAACTCACAGGCTGAGAAGTAGAGTGTGTTCACCAAACATGGTCATTTCAGATTGGGCATACGGGGGAACGAGCACACCGTCTTTTCTAAAAATCTAACTTTGTTGCATTCACCCTCTTTAAAGCCCTCCACATGAAGTTGTTTTTATTTAGGGGGAGCCTTCATTTTCCAAATGCATTTCCACACATAGGAGTCTATATGCAATGAAGAGGAAGGGTGTTGAATTTGCCGTCTTCTGACCTTATTATGTAGCCAATAATACTCAGACTTCATCGAATACTTTCTTTTTCTGCTAACATGCCAAATAAATCTATCCTCTCCCTTGAGATCTTCAATTGGAATATCCAAATTAGCATAATGGTCATCTGTCGACAGCATAATGGTTCATATCAAAGGTAACTTCAAAGGGATGGATAGGGGGCCCAGAGGCAATTGCTAGGATCCACATTTCCACTAGCAACTTGGTTTGATCACCACCCAAAATTTGCCAATAAGCACCATTAAGTAACAAGTCTATTCCATATAATAAGGTCGATCAAGCCCATGTGGCCCTCTCCTTCACTCTTAGCTACTCTCATAGACTCCCACTAACCAGTGGATTTTTTTTTCTTTTCTTTCTTTTTTCACCCCACTCCAAAACCTTGTGATTGCTACATTAATATCTCTATAAAGATTATCAGGGAAGCGGAAAGTATTCATCGAATAGGTAGGAACAACTTGATCGAAAACCTTTATCAAAATTTTCTTACCCATTTGGGATAGAAATTTTTGCTTTCAACCTAAATCTTTGCCATTATTCGATCCTTAACATAAGCCAAAGCCTCCATTTTCGATGTTCCGCAAAGAATTATAATGCCAAAATATTTCCCAAGGTCCTCCACTTTTATCATGCCCAAGATCTCACACAGGTCAACTCGCACATTCTCCAGAGTATTGATGCCAAAGTAGACATAGGATTTTTGCAAACGAACTTCTTGACTAAACCCTTGACAATAGGTGTCGAGAAGACGAACTATATTATGCCAGTTGATAGTGGAAGCTTTAAGGAAAACTAAAATATCTTTACAAAAAAGAATGTGATACAGAATTGGTCAATACATGCTATGTTCCATACCCTCCAGAAAACCAATATCAACAACTCTCTGGGTAAGCAGGGAAATAACTTCACTAACATCAAGAAATAAATAAGGCGAGATTGGGTAGCCTTGTCTCAGGCCTCTAGTGGGTTTAAACTTATTGCCCAGTTGATCAGTGATAAGGACAAAGAATTCTACCGTCATCACGTAACCTATCACCAATTAGATCTAACTTCTATCTAAACCCATTCTTTTCATCACACCCTCCGAAAAATCCCACTTGGTTCAATCGTAAGTCTTGTTCATGTCAATCTTGATTCTTAATTTGAATTTTTTCTTAACCTTACTAAGTTTTGAGAAACGGAAAGCCTTATGGTAATGAACATATTATCCTAGATTTATCTCCCTTCCACGAAGGTGTTCTAGCTTGGGGAGATGATATCATACAACTAGGGCTTTAGACGATTCGCTAGGATCTTGGATAAGATTTTATAAGAGTAATTGTAGAGACTAATAGGCTAGAATTGACCCACAATTTTGAGATTTGAAGAGTTGGGAATCAATACAGTATGGGTGGAATTAAGGTGCTTGGGGCTTGTCCCCCTACTCGAGAAATCCTGAACTAGGCCATTGATCTCTTCCGAGATAATATCCAAAAAGGAATGGGGAAAAACTCTTTCAAAACCACAAGGCCTAGAGCCTTTAAACACCCTACTTGGAACAAATCACACCTGATCTCTTCATTACTAATTGGCTTTGTAAAACCGTGGTTCACATTCTCGGATATTATTGGGATAACATAGTTAAGGATAGCCCCCAATCTTGCTAACCATCGGACATGAACAAGTTGATGAAATGCTCCTCCACTGTCTGCAATGTAACATTCGCCTCTTTTATCCATACCGCTTGAAAGTGGTGGTCTGGTGAAAGAACTTTGAGTTAGAATCCCCAGCCTGCATCCATTTGATTCGAGACCTAGCTAAAACTTTTTTTCTCTTTCTTTCAATTTGTTAATACACTCTATCAAGGCCTTAATATGCTCACCATGTTCCTCCCAATCATCTTGGAGACAACCCAAATAATGCATTAGATGATCAATTTCCTCCCTTCATTGGTTAAATTTTCTTCTGCTCCTTTTCATCAAATTTTCTCTAGAATAGTTTAATTCTCGTTGCCACTTCTCCAACCATCCACACCTACTTTAAATACTCCAGCTCTTTTCAACAATCTCCCTACATCCTTCTTCCGCCAGCCAAAAAGCTTCAAATCTAAACAGCTTCTTCCCTCTAAAAGCTCTTGGTTCATTATTGACAAATAACAGACAGTGGTTGGAACCCCTCACTGCACCATGAATGACAGAAGTATTTGGCCAACACTCTTGCCACATTTCGTTTAGTAGGCCTCTATCAAAGCACTTATCAACCGGACTATTATCCCGAGTACCTCGCCACGTAAATCTCGGCCCACTAAAACCTAGACCAACTAACTCCATTATTTTCATTAATTCTTGCCAAAACTGAGGACAAATGTTCGATTCCTCACTACCACTATCTTCTCGCAATCCCATAAAAACTCATTCCAGTTTCCCTTACAAAATTATGGTGAACTAATCGGCTCCAAGACCTCTATGAGCCATCATTAAAAATCCCCTTTTTGGCTTTATAAGGGTTACCATACATTCATGATGCTTGGATCCAATCACTATTACTTCCAACTCGCACATTTGTATGAATTATATTTATTTTTTTGTGAAAACTAATATCATTACCTCAATTGGGTCGTTCCAACAGAGACTTAATCCACCAGTCGCACCAATATGAGGCACCTTAAAACCATAGTTATAATCCATTCGTCATCTTACACCTTCGATTTTATGGCTTTTCATTTTTGTTTCTGGGAGAAAACCACAGAGGTTCTATGTTGTCTTATGAGCCTGTGGAGCCGTGTGTGACCCAAAACCATTCCATAGTAAGTATATCATATCTTGCGATTGTTTCAGGCCAGCTGTTACTATCCTGGGTTTCCCTACCCGCACTTCTTGCCTGTAGAGCAGCTCTTTCTGCGTTCACAATTTCTCTCAAGATAGGCCATTATATCTTCACCTTGTGTGACCGGTACCTTTTGTAGGTCATCTTCAGCAAATAAACTCCACTCAACTTCTAAGCATCGCTCCCTCAACCTCTTGAGGAACTACCCTCACCCTTCTTCGCTTTCTTCTAGCGTGATTAATAGCTACCTTTCTCCTTTTTATCTGATTTATGTTTCAATCCAACGCCCAAGAAAGTGCAAGGCTTAGCTTTCTAGTATCGCACTTTCCACAACGAGGTGGTGCATACTAAGTGATGTAAGCCTTTTATGATGACTTGGAAAGATCATTATTGTCACTCATGTTGTTGGTACCTACAAAAACAATTCAAGGAGAAATTTTTTTCATATTTTGAGCCACTACTTGCCTCTTCACTCTTCTGGTAGGCCCCCCACTACAACTATTGTTCCCTATACGATCATCCGATCATGTGTTACCCCCATTCCTCTGAGACTCTACTCTGTGGTACTTCCTTACCGCCCTAGCATGCTGGCATTCACCTTGGTTTGTCACTGCGGATTTTCTTGCATATCTCAAACTTTTTTCGTCCTGGTCCACTCTCCATAACCTATTGTACCTCCACGATTAGGCCAAGCAATCCGAGTTCATGTAGCCGATCCTCTCACACCGATAACAAAAGTCTTGGAGACGTTCATACCGAAATTTCAATCCAAGAATCAATATTCCCCGATAGTAGAAGCCAACATCCAGTGACGAAGGTATTTTTTTTGTATCAACCAAGATCCTGACCCTTAGGAATCTCTGAGCTTAAGTCATATCTTCAAACTCCACAAACTTGCCTAGTTCCCTTGCCTTTATGTTCAGATTTAAGGGAACACCCTTTATTTGGTCCCATAAAGGGATCATGTTTAGCTTCACTTCCTCCAAAGCTATGTCATTGGGTCATCTTTTCACTAAAAAGTTATGGCTCATGACTGCCCAAGAATCTTGTTCTCCATCTCTTCATCCCTGATAATAATGACGAAGTTGTTATCCTAGACCTAGTTGATTTCAACTTCCTCTGTTATCTAAGTAGTTCTTCTAGAAAGTTCTTCTAGATAGTTAGTGTGGCCCTCAAATTGTCTGTTTGTATCCACTCTGACACCTTACTTTCTCCAGGTGGTGGAGACTCTTGAAGCCTTATAAGATACGAACCCAAAGAATAGATATTGCATAAACGCCAAGTTTGCGTTGTAAACAGAGTGGAGAGTAGTTTGATTGACTTAAAATTGGGAGTAAAGATAGACAATTAATGAAAATATGGTGGTGGATGGTAACTCTTTCTGAATAAGCAACATCTCATGTAGTTAAGGATGTCTTATCTCATTACTCCCACCATAAATGGCTTGAGAAACAGAAGACAAACAATCTCGTGAGGAAGAAACTAAGTGGAACAAGGAATAAACTTAGTTGGTCTGAGGGTTTATGGGTATTAACTAGGCAAGTGGAATGAGTGAAACAAGTAGGAAATAGGAATGGAAATAGACTCTCATGACAAAGATAAGTACTCTCAAATAGTGAGAAATTACATTGTTTTGATCTCTAAGCATTCGATAGTGAAAACTACATGCAAAATGAAAAGAAAATGACGATTTCGGGTGTCTAGATTAATTTCAATGGAATAAGATTTTGATTAATTATGTCAAGGCATATGCATTACAATAAGAAGATGAGATACAACGATTTTGAAAATCAAATTAACATGGGAATGTTGTTAATGGATGACACACCCTAACCCGGAATGTCCACTAAGACTCCGAATCGAGCTGTGCTGGCCGACACCTGGAAGACGACGAAGCCATAAAGTATAGTGATGTGAAAAATATGAATAAATTTAAACCTAATAATGTCTAAAGACAAGAATGCACTGTGAGTGGGAATGAACCCATTTCACACGCGACGTCAGAGTATAAGTAAAGTACAGTAGTGTGGGTAAGGATCATACCATCAAAGGTCGCCACCTAAACTGAGATTCACCAAGAATCCTTGTCGATACAAACTTTTAGTAGCTAAAATCTGGAGGGGAGAAAAACAAAAAATGTGAGTGGGCAAAAACAAAGCTTTTTGAAATCATTTCTCTTTCCAAAAATAATAACCCCTCGCCGTAAAACCTGTATAATTTCCCAGAAAATAATAATACATACGTATTTAGAAGTCATGCTCGAGAGTAATGAAAACCAAGTATATGCCATGTCAAGTATCTCAGCAATGAAATAAGTAATCTAGGTGAAATAAATCAATATAAATGAAATGACAGCCGGAGTCACCTAACGTGACCTGTACGACTAAACCTATAGCTCAATATGCTTGCACACGAGTCGGAACCACCTATTGTGGTCTGTACGACAGGGCTGGGTGTAAATAAGTACGCTCAAGTGGTACGATCACGTGAAGGCTGTGCGAATAATCGCTGGTCACCTATGAGTTGAAACCATCTAATGTGGTCTGTACGACAAGGCTGTGCACCAAACTTGGATCCAAGATGAGCGTGCGGTGCGGGAGGTGAACATCACGTGAAGGATTGTGCCCTGGCCACGGAGGGGAGCACTAGCACCGGGGTGCAGGATAATGAGCTCTACATGCCTCTACATATAACCATAACCAACACAACCACTAACATCATACAGTACTCACCTGAAACTTACCTGGCCACCGCAGCGTCATACAATAGTTTGCATACACATACCAATGCATATAATAAAATGAAATGCAAGTATGACATGGCATTTAAAATAATTCTCTCGTTTCAAAACAGTTTCTGGGAAAATGTAAAGCATATATACGTGTGTGTGTATAGAAAATCAAAAGCCCACTTACCTAGAGTTCGCGCTACAACTTCCTAGCACAACATCGAGGTGTCACGAACGATCGGCGCCTAGAACAATTATCTAACCACATCTCAGAATCCTTATCGATAGAACATGTAACTTACATAAAATAGATCCCCCAAGGACATTCTACAATGATTTGTAACCCATTGACCAAAACTCAACCGTCGATCTTTGATCGACGGTAGGGTCCACCACCCTACGTAACTCAATCCAGAAAATCGGTACCTCGGATTTCTAATCTGTAACTTCCAAATATCCACATTATACTTCTAAAAAACATCATACTAAAGTTTCATTACGATCCAACAGTTGGATCTTCGTCAATTGCCAAAACCAAATGGCGGTCAACGTTTCATTTTATGAACTTACAAATCCAATTTCGGAAGATCCGTCGTCGGATTCCTGATCTGTAAGTTCCTATGATCCTCAAATATTATGTAATATAACATATTAAAGTTTGGTGACGATCAAACTGTCAGATTGTTGATTCATATTTTTACCAAGTAACCTATCGTAATAATTTAGGTTCAAAAGATCAACCTACGTCATACGAATATCAAAACTAAATTCAAGACATCTAATTTAGCCTAAAAATAGCATCAACGACTCTCTGGCCACGTGACACACCCCGACCCGAAATGTCCACTAGGACTCCGAATCGAGCTGTGCTGGCCGACACCTGGAAGGTGACGAAGCCATAAAGTGTGATGACGTGGAAAATTGTGAATAAATTTAAACCTAAGAGTGCCTAAATACCAGAGTGCACCGGTGAGTGGGAATGAACCCACTTCACACGTGACATTAGAGCATAAGCAAGTACAGAAGAGTGAATTAAAAATTGTACCCTCGAAATAATCTCCAATACTAAGAATCACCACGAATCTTCGACGATATGGAAGCTCAGCTAATAAAACCTGGAGGGCGAAGACAAGACAAAGGTGAGTGGCCCTGCAAATATAATTTTACTAGAAACCATATAAAATATTATAACCCATCGCTAAAACACCAGTATAATTTCCAGAAAAATATCATAATTATACCACCAGACAACATCTCATCGGCAATATCAAATAATCATGTGGTTAATAACTCATACTAGTATGCAAGTCGGAGCACCTATGATGACATGTACAACTTACCCATATCTCATCACATATACTAGTTCATCACATTTTTCATCACTTAGGATAGCTTATCGTATTTTCATCACATATGCTAGCTTATCACATATTGATCACATATGTTAGCTCATCACATATTTACCACATATGCTAGCTCATCACATATTCATCACTTATTCTAGCTTATCACATATTTATTACATATGCTAGCTCGTCACATATTCATCACATATGCTAGCTCATAACATATTCATCACATATGCTAGCTTATCACATATTCATCACATATGCTAGCTCGTCACATATTCATCACATATGCTAGCTCATAACATATTCATTACATATGCTAGCTTATCACATATTCATCACATATGCTAGCTCGTCACATATTCATCACATATGCTAGCTCATAACATATTCATTACATATGCTAGCTTATCACATATTCATCACATATGCTAGCTCGTCACATATTCACCACATATGCTAGCTCATCACATATTCATCACATATGCTAGCTTATCACATATTCATCACATATGCTAGCCTATCACATATTCATCACATATGCTAGCCTATCACATATTCATCACATATGCTAGCTTATCACATATGCTAGCCTATCACATATTCATCACATATGCTAGCTCGTCACATATTCATCACATATGCTAGCTCATAACATATTCATTACATGCTTATCACATATTCATCACATATGCTAGTTTATCACATATTCATCACATATGCTAGCTCGTCACATATTCACCACATATGCTAGCTCATCACATATTCATCACATATGCTAGCTCGTAAGTCGGAGTCACCTTTAGTGACCTGTACGACTGAATCAATATCTCATCAATATGCTAGCTAGTCAATATCTCATCATCCATATCTCATCAATATACTAGCCGAAGTCACCTCACGTGACCTGTACGGCTGAGTCAATATCTCATCAACATGCTAGCCAATCAATATCTCATCAACATACTCACTACCATCACTATCATTAACATGTACTCATTTGAAGCTTACCTGGGCGTACGCGGCATCATTTAGCACTCCGAAGCATTCACAATAATTAGGTTCAAGTAATACACATATGAATATGTCATGATGCAATCTAAAACTCAACTATAACATAGTATTCCTAAAAAAAATATATATATATATATATATATATAATATGTCATAAAATGCATAATCCATAACGCCCTACTCCCGAACTACTTATTTTTGAAGATAATTATCAATGATAAGCCCAATTAGATACTAGTTTAATTAACTATCATTACTTACATTTCCTGACTTCAATTTCCTGATTCTTCATACATTAATTTATGACCAATAATTAACCACCAAATCATAAGGTTAAATCTTATATTTTCCACCAATGTCCCTCACATTACTCAATTCCCTAAACAAGGCTATTGTCTCCGTTATTTAGTCTCATTTATTATGTGGCTGCATCTAACGTCTCGTTACACTGCCTACGTACCCTAATTAGGGATCAAGCCATTCGTAGTTCACAATAATTAATTGTGGGTAACATGCATAATTCACTTTAGAAGCGTTTAAGGAACTATCAATTATATACCTATGATAAAAGGAAAAGACCCACTCACTTGGAGTCCACGCTATGATTCTCTAGCATGTGCATCGAGGTGTCTCGAATGATTAGCGCCAGCTTGGAGTTCAAATGGTGGCCGGAGGTGGCCGAAAAATGGTCTGAAATACGGCTGTACGCGGGACAACTGGTAACTCACTGGAATTTCTGGGCAACCTTACACGATGGCTATCTTGCCGTGATTTGGCCGGAAAACGCCTCGAAAGTGGTGGAGGTTGCCGGAAACTGGGCAAACTTTAAATCGTTATAACTTTCTCATTTCTCCACCAAATCACACGATCCAAACATGAAAATTCAT
This sequence comes from Malus domestica, assembly GCF_042453785.1. Lineage (NCBI taxonomy): Eukaryota > Viridiplantae > Streptophyta > Magnoliopsida > Rosales > Rosaceae > Malus > Malus domestica. The sequence continues at coordinate 14,226,313 of NC_091672.1, forward strand.
CTACACAACATAAGGAATCAATTTATACCTGTGGCCAAGTCCAATTTATCCAAGAAAGGCTCCAATTTCACTTAAACCCGCCGAAACCCTAGAAAAGGGTGTGCTTTAATTCGACTTCTAATTGAACTCCGACGCCTCCAACACTACTTGGGCTTTGTTCCTTGGGTTGAGGGAAGTCTTTTAGTGGTGGTCATGGATGGTGAAACTTGCTGGAGCCACCGGGAAGAGGGATAAAGCCGCCCGAACACTCGTGGGTTTGTGGCGTCGAACAGGAAAAATGGGAAATAAATTGGGAAATCTAACACTACCAGGATGTAAGGCTCATCAAGGGCTTTCCATGGACACCAAGATCACCCAAAACGGAGTTTGTATAAATGAGATATGGCCAGGTTAAAAATGGTGGTTCGCGAGTTAAAAATGAACCATTTCGGGTCCCTCATTTCCCATCCTTCTCCTCCTCCTGATTGGGCAGCTCCTAACCTTTTAAAAAAATATGATTGGTGGCCACTCCCACAAGGTGGGAGTTCTAATAATTTAAATTAAACTTTAACTAACCAATTTCAAACATCTGTAACTATACCATTATAATCCGGACTTGCAAACGGCTTTCGCCTATGCGTTCGAACCAACGAGAACTATACAAATACGCCAAAAGAATAAGTCATACGTTCCTCTAGACGATGGTCAACAGAAATCAAAGTCCTCGCCTCCAGGGTATTTTCGTCAATTCACGCTTTTAAAATTTATAAAATTGTAAAATTTGGGACGGGTTGTCACACCACGCGCCACCTCACGCTTTGCCGTGGGTGGTAGTCGGCCGCCCCGACTAGCCGGAAAATTTCAACTATTTTTAAAAGTTACCAAAATTTACAGGAATAAAGATCTCAATGAGTAAGTTTTATACCTGTGGCCAAGTCTAATTTGGCTGGGAAACACCTTAATCATCCTCAATCCGCTGGAAACCTAAAAATTAGGTGTTCTTTTATTCAACTCCAAAACAACTCTGACGCTCCAACCAATGCATGGGTTTTGTTCCAGGCCTCAAGGGAAGTGGTGGTGGCTGACTGAGGTACCTTCGGATTTGGTGGATCGCCACCCCGAAGCTGTCGCACCCACCAGTGCAAAACCACTTAATTCCAAACTCAATCCTCTCAAATTTGAAGTGGAAATGGTAGAGGAGGAGTATAATTGATGATTGGGAATGATGAATCTGCCCATGTCGTCGGAAACATGGTGAAATTAACTGAAGAACCCACCGGTTGCAACCTGGGTCGCGGGTCAAAAGGGAACCTTGCCGGTTCCTCGAAGGGTATTTTCAAAATTTCACATTTTAAAATTATAAAAACCGTAGGTTTTGGGGACGGGTCGTTACAATGGATTTTAGGACAAACTTAATTACTAATTTTTATAATTTCTGTTTATTTTTCTTTTTCTTTAATAAGGGCTTAAAGTCCGTTATTGTTAGGATTTTAGGCCATCTCCAACCAAAGGGTCCAGATGGCCAGAGGGCCGAAAATAACCCGAAAACCGTCTCTAACCGAGGGCTAGGCCAAAGGGCTATGGAATCTGAGAGGGCCCCACGGAATCGGAAAGGGCCAAAGGGCTAGAGGGCTGGCCATAATTTTTTTAAATGTGTCGGATTTCCTGTCGGTTATAACCTACAGGAATACATTCTATTACTTAATACAAATGTATTACTGTTAACCGAAAGTAATACATTTATACTAAATAATACAAATGTATTCTTGTTGGTTATAATCGACAGGAATTCTTAAGAAAAAATTCAAATGCAACGGCTAGTTGACTAGCCGTTGCTTTTGAATTTTTTTTTTGTACAGTTTTATTATTATTATTTATTTACAAAATTTTTCATATAACTTCTGTTTTTTCCTATAACTTTTATTTAACAAAATTTGTTTCATATTTTTTTAAAATTCCATTTTTTCCTATAACTTCTATTTCACAAAATTTGTTTCATTTTATTTTAAATTCTTTTTTTTCCTATAACTTCTATTTCACAAAATTTGTTACATTTTATTTTAAATTCTTTTTTTTTTCGTATAACTTCTATTTCACAAAATTTGTTTCATATTTTTTTTTAAATTATATTTTTTTCCTATAACTTCCTAAGCCATTATACAACATTAAATTAAATTAAGTAACATGAAACAACATTAAACAATATGAAACAACATTAAATAACATTAACCAACATACAAACTATAACTTCCTTAGCCGTTGGATTTGAATTTAAGTTGTAGTTTTTAAATAATAAATTATGTTTGGCCTTATAGCCCTTTGGCCCTAGGTTGGAGACAGTTTTTTGTGACGGGGCTAAAACGAGCCCTCTACCCTCGGTTGGAGACGGAGGCAAATATGGCCATGTACTGTTCACTAAAATATTAATATCTTGGAGGATCTTGGAGGGCCAAAGGGCTAAAACGAGCCATCTGGCCAGCCATCGGTTGGAGATGGCCTTAGTAGGCTTTCCTTGCCTTGCGGTTTTAAAAGGAGGATTATTTCTTCTACTTAATTTAATTTTTAGTTTAATTCAAATTTTTTATATTTTCCGTTAAAGCTTCTCAATTAAAACTAGTTTCAATTTAGTTAGTGAGACTTTTAAAATCATTTCATCTTTGTGGGACGGACGATATTTGTGCTTATTTGCTATGCTATAATTTGATTTTTATTCTTGCGAGTACAAAAATTTGATACTTAATGAGACTAATTTTGGTTTAATTTTCGCAACAAAGGAGGGAGGAGTTTGTTTCGTTTTTAGGATGACACTAATCTGTGTAATCAATTTCACGAATGATATTGATTAATTAATCACTGCAGGGACTAAAATAATAACGATAATGCTAGAAAACCTAAATTTGTGGACCAAATTTTATAAGGGAGACTTTGAATGCAGTCCTTAGCTATGAATATTCTTTGATTGAAACCTTGTTGGTTTTTAATTGTTGATCGAGGTCCCTGAAATTAATGCGATCATTTATTTCTATGTACGTTACTATATTTTTTAAATTAAAAATTAGAAATTTTAGTTGTTTACATAAATGAGATTTTAAATAAAAAAACCATAATTTGTGGGATTAGAAATATTAAAATATAAATATACTATTGTGTGTGTGTGTGTGTGTATATTGTGAAAGCTCGTCCCGAGATTTTCATCGGGAAATGTGAAATGAGGAATTACCCTCGGACGTTATTTGGGGTGTGAGTTATGTTTGGCTTAATTTTGGGATTTTTGGAACCAATTAGAACTAAGATTCTTCTTAGTTTTGGTTGGTGGCTTTTTGGACCACACAAATCCCTATCATCCTCTCTCTCTCTCTCCTATCTCGTACCTCTCTTTTTCGCAGAACTCTCTCTCTCTCTCTCTCTCTCTTCCCTCACGTACGGACCACACCCAAAGACCCTTAAATTTTCACAGATTGAAGGTGTTGAAGGTACCATTGTATTCCTCATGGTGTGGCGAGTCGAGGGGTATCATTTTCAGGTAAGAAACCTTTCAATTTCACGTCAAAATATCAAACTTCGAATTTAGCATTGTTCACAAACTTTGTAATGGTTGGTTTTTAGGACAATCCAAGCTCACAGTGAGCTCTAGGAGGTTCCCACGAAGCTCGGGGACGTTCGTTTGGAAGTTTTGGACGTCGGGAAGCCCTAGTTTGAAGGTGGCCAGTTCTGGCGAAATTATCCCGACGAGTTTTCGAATGATTTGGAAGTTTTAAAAGGTATAGCCTTCTTCCTCTCAAAATTTGTGAATTTTTGGTGAAAATTTCGTGGAAAACGGTGTAGAAACGAGTGAGAAATCGGCATTTACAGGTTTGCCCAGTTTCAGGCGTCAGCGAGATTTTCAGGCATCTAGAGGTAGGGGATGATGAACGTGGGGGCGGGTAGCACTGTACCCCTCCCGGCGCGTGGGGGCACGTGCGACGATGAAAAATTATTTAAAAAATATCTCGACGTCCGTGACGTCGAGTAGGTCACTATCGTATATTCATATACCCAAATTGAGCAATGTATGAGAAGTTATTAGCTAGTTTTGCCTATGTGTTTTAAAATAATGTTTTTATAGTTTATTTGCATATAGGTGAGACTTATCTCGAGGACGAGCGTATCCACGGGCAAATCAGGGGCTACGACCATTCGACTTATCAGTGAGTGGGCTTTTGTTTTCAGTATATAATTATATAATTGATATAATTCCCAAAAATGTGTTTTAAATGAAAATATGCTTTGAAATAATATGCCAAATGCCATTATATTTTGAATATGCATTTCATGGTTGCATATATATATAATTGTGGTGCTGTGGAGGCACAGGTAAGTACAGATAAGTTACGTTTGGTATATGTGAACTACGAACGGCTTGATCCCTGTTTGGGGTACGTAAGCAGTCTAACAAAATGTTAGGTGCAGCCTTACAATATATGACATGAAATAATTGAGATATAAGTTTATTTGAAGAACTGAGTAGCGTGATAAACATGGTTGGTTGGATATATGAGATGTGACTAAGAAACGATGAGCTCATAAACCTGCACCTCGAGTGATTGCGATTTAGCCAGAGAGAGTTGGCACAAGCCTGTATATTATGTCACCTCCCACACCATATGCTCACATTGGATCCAATTTAGGTGCACAGTCTTGTTGTACAGACCACTATAGGTGGTTTCGACTCGTAGGTGACTAACGTATTATCGCACAGCTAGTATTGAGAAATTAGAATTGAGCATAACTGTATCTCACCCAAATCTTGTCGTACAGACCCCTTTTTAGTGGTTCCGACTTATGTGCAGTATATTGCCATATAGGTCATAGTAGTGACTCCGGCTAGATTGAGTTTGAGCTATGAATTCAGCCGTACAGACTACTCAGGAGTTCCGGCCAACATGTCATACTTCTATGAAATCATTATTACCTGGATTGTTACTTATTATATTTTGGCATGGCATACATATGAAAATGATTATGTGAAGCATGAATTGAATGGTTATGATGTCAGATATTTATATATGTGTATATGCTTACATCTTGATTCTGGGAAATTAATATATGTTTTACAGAGAAGGGTTAGTATGTTGATAAATGAAATGATTTTGTAAAACATTTGTTTTTACCCACTCACGTTTTCTGTTTTGCGCCCCTCCAGGTTTTAAGTAAGATTGATGTTAGTGGCTAGAGAGGACGTCGGCAGTTCTGACTTATTCTTATAAGAGTAGGACATTCCTGGTACTGTATAATTAGTACTTGTCCGACTGGACTGCACCTAGACTTTATACTCTGATTAGGAGTGTTACTGTTGTATTTAACTCCTACCACTTTCTGTTTCGAAGTGCACACTAGTAATATGGTTTTTAATTATTCGTATGTTTGCTATATTTATCGCTTCCGCACTGTGCACATTGCTATGTCACTCTCACGTGACGGCCAGCATGCCTTGACCTTGGTCGTGGTGTGTCATATACAAGCTTTTAAATATCGATATTATCGGCGATATTTTGTCGATAATATCGTTTTTTTCAGAGGACGATATTTTCATACTTATCCACTTAATTATCGTCAATATATCGACATTTTTGTCGATATTATCGCGATAATATCGAAAAATGATATTTTCAGCATTTTAATGCATTATATGGGCAACATATCCCGATATTATCGATAACATCGCGAGATCAAAACCCAGAAATACTCGAAAAATGCTAAGAAGTCTCAACAGATAACTGCACTTGATCTTAGCCAAAAGGGCCGAGCAAGGCATGCTTTTCTTAGCTTGGGAATGTGGCTTTTATAGGCCTGTTTGCTTGCTCACTGCCCTCGCATGGGCGATGTGGGATTCTAGCGATTACAGAAACCAAAACATTTTACTACGAGGGCTGGTACATGTGAACTTGTGACTCCAACTAGGTAAGAGCCAAATCTAATTTGGGGCCTTCTATCCTATATTTGTGGACAACGATCAAATGCTAAAGATTAAACAAACATAATATGTTCTACTGCTTAGCAAAAAAAGCTACAAACCATTTGCTTATCAACAAAAAAAGACAAGTCCTTGCACTAGATTTACTTTCAAATTACGTTGAGTAGCAACCTGATATATGTATTCGGACGAATTATAAAACAATTGACACACTCCTGGCTTCCAAAATTCAATTCTTTTACTTTATATAAACTTGAAAAAACATAATTGACATCCAAATTAAAGTTTAGTCTTATTCAACGTATTGATTTTCAATCGTTAATTGATATACTATAATTTGGAACTTCAACGCCTAGACGCATGCTTATGCGTAAGAAATTTAAAGTGTCAAATTCGGCACATTATTCTTCATCATTTTATTCACTTCCTTTTTTTTTTAATATCCTAAATAAAACCTCCCAATATTGTACTAATTCATTATATATAAATGATTATGGTGTGTTTAAACTTCTCTCATTAATTACTACATATTTTCTACACTCAATGTTTGCCAGCTCATTATATAATCAACTTAAATCAGTTAAATCCATCATGCAATGCATTTCCTTCCAATTTTTTGTGATAAACTAATAGATAATTGACTAAATAAACATCCTGCAAAGTTTCAATAAAAATTTCCAAGTTTTTCTTACAATTTCCGAGGTTTTTATTCAATTTTTATCGATATCGATATTATCCCGATATTTCCATTGATATTTCCGTGTTTTTGGACTACCGATATTTCCGATATCTTCGATATTTTATACCTTGGTCATATATAAACATGGGTACATTCATCAAAATTAACCAAAAAAATTATTGTATCAAAACATGGGTACATTCTTCAAAATCACAAAAAAATATATATATTAGGCTTAATAACATTAGTAAATTTCTTTGATTAAACTTGACATGGATACATTTTAAAATCAAAGAAAAAAGAATGTACCCATATAAGTTTAAAAATGGATTAGAAAAAAATTGAATAGATTTTATAAAAAAAAAAATGGTACATTTTACATTTAACAAATTGGTATATTTAAGAATGAATACATTTTAAGATTAAAAAGTTTTACATAAATGGGTACATATAGTTAGCATGGGTACATTTAGCAAAATAAAAAGTACAAATACAAAAATATATATGGGTACAAATACAAAAAAAAATTACAAATTAAAAATGGGTACAAACTAAAACTAAAAATATATGATAAAAAATTTAGTCATAAATATAAATATACTAATTGTAACATTTTTAACATTAAATGAATATATTTAGAAATAAAAAATATATATTTTATTATTGAAATAATTAATGATATTATTAATACCCAATGATCTTGATCAAAAATTGAAAAGGAATATGATTTTAATCAATGGAGTAGTAAAATGAATGATGAGAACCTAATTTCTCTATTTTATAAACTAAATGAAAGGAAAACTAATGAAAAGAGCTTGAAAACTGAAAGGAAAACTAATGAAAAGGGCTTGAAAACTTTGAGTTTTAATGATAAGGACAAAATAAAGGGTAAAGTGAATAGTACCAGGATTGACTTTTTAGTGTAAAAATGTGGTTTTTCGTTAAAGTGAACAGTACCGGGTGCTTTTCGTTAAAGTTCCCCTAAATGAAATGTAAGTTAATAATTGAATTATTGATTAGTATGCTTATTTGTTATTAGTGACGCATAAAATTCAATTGGCACGAAATGACGGTTCTGACCAAACAGGCAAGGCAGAGAAGAAAGTAAAGGGGAGGGCATGAGATAGAAAAGGAAGAGGAAAGTACGATAGCTGCGAGGTGTGATAAAAGCAGCCAGGTTGCAGTAATAAGCTCTCACTTTGTTACTCCTCCAATCCCCATGGCTGAGAAGGAGGCTGCTCTCGTCGTCGTTCCGTCCGATACTCCTCTCTGTTTGGTTGTAAGTTTTTAGGACTGAAAAATGTTGAACTAAAGAATCTTATATCTGGTTCTTGTATGTTAATGATTTTACGCTACTCCTTTTTCGGGTTCTTCACCCCTTGATTTTTTCTTTATTTTGAACAGGTCCTTGCTTTTAGGGACATTAGTCCCCAAGCTCCAACACACATTTTAATCATTCCTTAGGTTGGTTTGGTATTGCTATGCTTTGAAAAATAAAAAAAATTATTTCTGTTGTGCTGTGAGAATAAGCAGCTGTAAAATAAAGTAGCAGAGTGTTAGATAAACTTTTTTGTGAAAGTGCTTTTGGAAAAAAAAAATATTATTATAGTATTTGCTAAATTTTTATGTGAAACAACTGTGATTGTGTGAAATGACCAAAAAAAATATAATACAGAATGTTCCATTAATTTAATTTTCTTAATTACTAAATTTTCATCCATCTTCAAAGCAAAAGCACAATACAACACCGAAACACCAAAACCTCCCAAATCCGCCCATTCAACTGTCAATGCACTTGAATCCCCTGCAAACCCACAACCAAATCCCAAACAACACGGCGCAAAGAAACAAGTCAGGGATCAAAACAACCCAAACATGCCTCCTCCAAACTTGCTTGGCCTTTTGGCGGTCACCCGAATGCAAAAGACCACTCTTTTGTGTTGGCAACGGAAAATCTCTAAACCCGCCGCCATTAGCATCATCACACAGATCCACCTTCTTCTCCTTTGCAGTCACATCTTTGCAAAGATCGTCATTAACCTCCCCAGATAACCTCGTCTTCTTCTTCAACCCTTCGCTCGGATTCTTCCCAAGCAGCGGTGTCAGCACCATTTTCTTCCCTTTACTCGCACCAAAGCTTAGATTCCGACTGGCTGCCGACGAATTGGGCAAGTCCGAGGCCATTACTTTTCGAATAATCAAATCAAACTGGACTTGCAAGCAACTGGGGGCAAAATTATCCCGAACCAAGATCGACCCACTTCCACTAACATCCTCAAAACCGAATTTCAACTGGTTTAAGAACGAAAGCGCCTCGGAGTCATCGAGATCGGCATCGCAGATAGTGAAATACACAAAAGAAGTGAGATGCCAGAGCAAGGAAGAGAAGTGAGACGCGAGGGGTGAGGGTAGGATCGCCATTTGAAAACTTTCATTAAACATTACTGTTCACCCCGTTGCTATGATAAAAAGCCGGTTTTTGAAAGTAGCAAATAGCTGCTTCCCATTTCCAACTGTTTCTCAGAGCAGATTTGGAAATAAGTGCTTTGTTTTTGAGTTACCAAACACAATATTGAGCTCAACTTTATTTCATCTCAGCTTTTAAAAAAATTTAAGCTGTACCAAACCAGGGCTAAGGTAGTTGCTAGTACAGAATGAACTTTGTTTCTTTTTGTTTATGCGAATCCCGTCTCTTTCTCCCTATAGGCGATTACAGTAAGCAATAATGCTCTTTATTTAATTTCGGCTGTTATACATGTCCAGTATAGGCAAAGACTTCAGTCATCAGTGTCTTTGTTCTGCTGCAATCTTGTCCAGTTTGACGTCGCCTCTTTGCATGATTTTTCGAATGAAGTGATATTCCTCGTCTCTGTGCTGCAACTCTTGTGGTTTGTTTGATCTTTGCATTGTAGCCCCTCCCCTAGTCTTATGATGTAGCACAACAGGAGAGCTTGCACATGCTATAACTCGTAAATCTTAGAAACATTAATTTCTGGGAGCCAAACGACCATCTTTTGCATTTGAAACTGAATAGTTTTTGGTCTCCTGGTGCAATAATACCCAAAAAATGACTAGGAATCATTATTTGACCAGAATAAATTGGTGTAAAAGCTGTGGGAATTGAATGCCTACGTGGTTTAGTCAAAAGTGAAAAAGTAAGGAGGATTAAGCCTTGGTTTGGTACTGAGGTGATTTTGAAAAAAGCTGGTATAAAAAAAAGTTCGAGTTTTTTTGTGTTTGGTAAACATTCAGCTTCAACTTTTTTTCACAGTTTTTGGTGAAAAAAAACCAAAAACAAGAAGCTGCAAAACCCAGCTTTGAAAAATCGGCTTTTTTTCATATCTGTTTTACATAAAATTTTACCAAACACTATAATACTACTTTTTTTTTCAAAGGCATTTTTACAAAAAAGTTTACCAAACATCCTGCTACTTTATTTCACAGCTACTTATTCTCACAGCACAGCAGAAGCAGTTTTTTTTCAAAGCACAGCAATACCAAACCAACCCTAAAAATAGTGGTACTGCAAAAAAAATTTATTGTTGGATGACATGGTTTTCAACATGCATTAATTTCCCTTGTAGACTTTTGCACGTAAATGACTCTATATAAAGAGCATGCAGTGTATGATCAAACAACACACAAGATCAAGAATGAAAGCAATAATATCTATACCTCTCCCCTCTCTTTATATGCATCATTTGTATGACACAATTACAAAAATAAACAGTGCGATACATTGCACCCATTCCAATTCTCTCTAGCAAAGGTTTTCTCTCTCACACTCAATGTTCCCTATTTATAACACGTTATCAGCATTACTCTCCAACCAAGGGCAAAGCTACATAGGGCCAAGGAGGGACGTCCACCCCTCCGCTCGTCAGAAATAAGAACTATGCCCCTTTGCTCTTCTGAACTTTTCAGATTTCTGGGTTTGCTTGTGCAGCGGCGCGCATTGGTACGTTGATGGTTGCTGTGTTTTATTTTTTGGAGAATGAAATCAGGGAAAAAAAAAAGTTGCAGAGTGGTGGAAGTTGTGAAGAAGATGAAGGCTTGTCTATTTGATATTCCTACACCTGCACGGCGTCGTTTGGCAAAAGAAATTGGATTTCCTTCTACTAATCGTTTCTTTGCCCTTTTTCTCTTGAAATTGATTGTACTTTTTTTTTGTCAAACGATAAATTTTTATTAGATTAGATTAGAAGGAAAACTAATGAAAATGGCTTGAAAACTTTGAGTTTTAATGATAAGAACAAAATAAAGGGTAAAGTGAATAGTACCAGGATTGACTTTTTAGTGTAAAAATGTAGTTTTTCATTAAAGTGAACAGTACCGGAATCTTTTCGTTAAAGTTCCCTAGATTAGATGTTAGATTAGCCACCGACGGGGTTCGAACTCTAGTCGTCATACAAAAGCTCAATACATTTCCACTACTGTAGTAAAGGGTCACTTTCTTTAAATTGACTGTACTGACCCAGCTTTTTTTAACTCTTTTGCCCCACTCATTTGTTTACCCTTTTTTTCCCTTCTTTTCTCTTCTGACCCTACATTTTTTGTGGCTTGTTTACCCATTTATCTTTTTTATTTATTTATTCTTGTAAGTTTTATTTTTCTCTTTTAAGACACCTATCATATTTATCTTAAACTCTCACATTTTGTATAAATATAGTGTTATTCTTATGAAAAAAATATGTACATATCATTTAATAATTATTTGTACAACATATAATAAATTCATTTAAATCTGTCTAAGCTCCCGCCTAGATCGCACTTAGGCGTTAGGTCTCAGCCCACCGGCCGACTAGCTCCTAACATTTTTTTAGAATCTAATCATAGCCAATTTAAACTTCTTATAATGGATTGATGTTATTGTTTATAACTGTTTCGATGAAGAGAGCATTTTCTTTTATAAATATTGTCAAAACTTTGCTGTAACATCCTATATCGCCCAAGGGAGTGGATCATGTAAGCCTTATATGTATATTCTCATCTCTGCCTAGCACGAGGCCTTTTGGGAGCTCACTGGCTTCAAGTTCCATTGGAGCTCTGAAGTTAAGCGAGTTCGCGCGAGAGCAATCCCATGATGGATGACCCACTGGGAAGTTCTCGTGTGAGCTCCCAAAAACAAAACCGTGAGGGTGTGGCCGGGGCTCAAAGCTAACAATATCATGCTACGGTGGAGTCGAGTCCGGGATGTGGTGGGGGCCCGGGCCCGGATGTAACATTTGCACTCTTCAATGTGAAAAGCTCACTTCAATTGAACTTGCACTCTTTTGAATTTCGCCCTCCTCTCGGAAAATCATGGCCGCTACTGTCTCTAACCATAATTAGTTATCATTTCCTTTGCTGAAAAATGTTTCCCATAAATATATTAATGTTCCTTTTCCTTTTCTACCTAACCTGTTGTGTGTTTCCTCGCCAAGAGCTACTAGCACCATGCATTCTCCTATTCCGCAATTTAATAATTGATTATACTTTTTATTTCTTATTTGGTGTAACTTCTTATTACTAATCTTGTACTGCAATTTTAGATGGTGTGGTATAATCGTTTATATTGAATTGCATATGTAATTTTACTACAATTTTTTATATAGCGGTATAATCGCCCATCCTAAGCTGCATATTTAATTTTCTACTAATTGAATGGTGCGGTATAACTATATTATTTTAATGAGAGTGGTGCGGTACAATCACCTTCCTCATTATTTTCTTTCTTTTTGTTAGTAATACTCAATACTGCTGGCAGTGCCTGTGTAGTGAGTACAACTAACTACCTAATTTTTTTTTTCTTAATTAATGTCTAAATTATGTAAATTTCAAGCCTGAAGTTTCGAGTGCTTATCATTTTGGCCTGAAGATCAAAATGAAAACTTTGTAAGAACCAGAAGTTCTAATGCTACATTCCTTAAGAATCCATATTATTGCAAGTTTGCACATCTTATTTTTCTTTCAAAAAAAAAATTGGCGAACTTAGCAAAGCTTGATTTTTTTGCTCGTGATATCATGGGAAAAACTACCTTACCTGGGTTGTGAATACCTAGATCCATCTGGAGGCAGGAAATCTTACAGACGTAGGGAAACACTGTATCCTCTCAAGATCGGGCAAAAGTCATAATCTTTATTCGTCCCCACCTCGATGAAGGATTGAAAAACAAGTATCTAACAGTTGAAAACCCATTGGCTCTCTAGAATGCATTGAAGAATAGATATAATCATCGAAAAATAGTGATTCTCCCAAGAGCTCGTTATGAGTGGACACACTTGAGAATTCAGGATTTTAAAACAGTTGCTGAGTATAACTCTACAATGTTCATAATTAGCTCCCTAATGAAACTTTGTGGGATACTATCACTGAAGATGATATATTGTAAAAGACTTTCAGTATTTTTCAAGCCTCCAATATGCTCTTGCAACAGCATTATAGAGAGTAAGGCTTTACAAAGTACAACTAGCTGATATCAGTGCTTCTTGTGGATGAACAGAACAATGAGCTCTTAATGAAAAATCATCAGTCCCAACCAACTGGTCGGTGCCATTCCCAGAAGTGAATGATGCTTCCTTGAAATGAATACTACTTCCTTGAAGCAAACACCACCTCTTCTCATGGAATAATTACAAACGAGGACGTGGCTGCAAGCGAGGCCGATGAAATGAGAAGAGCAAGAATCATGGTGTCTAGTTTTACAACCAGGGTTTAAGGCATATTTCAAACTCGAGCTAAAAAAATGTAAACCACCATAAGGGTAAAACTCATATGAATAACACTCCTAGAAATCATGAAGGAGTTTGCCATAGGTGTGGTGGCAAATTTCTTGTACCGTACCCCGAAACATCTTGTAGATCTATATCAAGCCTCCATCAAAGAAAAAATGGCCGAAACCAATTTCATCAACCATGTTAATCCAATGGATATATTTGATCCAGTGGTCGATTATCAGGTCAATTGAACTCAACTCATCTGGATATTTCAGACTTTGTTGCGGAAAGGGGCGAGAATGAAGTATATCAATCCGCTTAAATCATTTTTATGTTTAATGTACTCTTGCTTCATTGTATGAACTTGTCGTTTAAAGTTTGTATTTCAATTCAATAAAAGGCGGCATTGCAATTATCTTTTATTATGAATAAATTGTTTTTAACTCTGATTATCTTACTCATAAAGGATGGATAAAAACTATGGTTGTTCTCAAAACAAAAATAATCGCAGAGATATTTGTTGCAGACAACGCAACAACGCATACAATACTTCGAAATCGAAAATATTTCACAAGCGTGATGCTTACAAAGGTAAAGGTAATAACAATATCAGACCAATCATATGTAATAGAACGCTCAGGAAAAGCCCAAGTCATGATACCAAATGGGACAATATTGTCCATACAAAATGTGTTGTACGTTACTTGATCTACAAGAAATTTGTTGAGTTGATATCCAAGTTTTAAACTACAAGTTCAAAAAATTAAAAGAAACATACATTAAACATGAAAATGATTTAATTGGGTTTGAATTATGCCTTGGACCCTAGTTGTAAAACTAAATACCATGGTTCTTACCCTTCCTATTCCATCTCCCTCGCTTGTAATTATTGCCACTTGAGGAGGTGGTGTTTGCTTCAAGTGAAGCAGAATTCACTTCTGGAAATGGCGCTGACCCAGTTGGTTCAGACTGATGATTTTTCATCAAGAACTCATTGTTCTGTTAAGCCACAAGAAGCACTAATATTAGTTGGTTGTACTCTATAAAGCCTTGCTCTCTATACTGCTGTTGCAGAAGCACATTAGAGGCATGAAAAGTACTAAAAGTCTTTTTCAGCATATCTTGCTCAGTTATAGTCTCCCACAAAGTTTCATTTGGAAACTAATTCTGAACATTGAAGAGTTATACTCAGTAACCGTCTTAAAATCCTAGATTCTCATGTGTGTCCAATCAGAACGAGTTCTTGGGAGAATCACCATTTTCTGGTGCTTATATCTATTCTTCAATGCATTCCAGAGAGCCAGCGGGTTTTCAACCGTTAGGTATTCGCTCTTTAATCCTTCATCGAGTTGGCGACAAATAAAGATCACAACTTTTGTCTGATCTTGAAAGGAGCAGTGTTTCTTTCCTTGATGGTGTCTCCAAGATTTCCTACCTCCAGATGGATCTTGGCATCCATAACCCAGGTAAGGTAGTTTTTCCCATGATATCAAGGGCACTAAAATCAAGCTTTGCTGCCATTTTTTCTTTTTGAAAGAAACATGAGATGTGTAAGAATGTGCAATTTATAGAGGAATATAGTGTTAGAACTTCTGGTTCTTACAAACTTTTCATTTTTGATCTTCAGGTGAAAATAATTAGCTCGAAACTTTAGGCTCGAGATTTATATAATTTAGACAGTAATTAAAAAAACCATTAGGTAGGTAGTAATACTCTCTACATAGGCACTGCCATCAGTATTGAGTACTACTACCATAAAGAAAGAAAATTAATGAGGAAGGCAATTGTACCGCACCACTCTTATTTAAATAATAGGGGTGTGCTATCCACACACCTCAAATTACTTCTCACACACCCTTGTTAATTTCTGTCCGTTGATCTTCTTCAATTCATCTGATCCGACGGCCGAAAATTAGAAAGGTGTGTGAGAAGTAAAATGGGGTGTGTGAATATCACACCCCAAATAATATAGTGTATAATGAGCGATTATACCACACCATTCAAGCACCAGGAAATTAAATACGTAGTTTAGGATGAGCAATTATACCGCACCATAAAAAATTGCAGTAAAATTAAATATGCAATTCTTAATGCGCAATTATATTGTACCATCTAAAATTGCAGTACAAATTAGTAATTAGAAGCTACACCAAATAAGAAATAAAAAAATATAAGTAATTATTAAATTGAGGACTAGGAGAAGGCATTGTGCTAGCAGCTCTTGCCATGGAAACATAAAGCAGGTGAGACAAAGAAGGAAGATGAACAATAATATCTTTATTGGAAACATTTTTCAGCGAAGGAAATGAAAACTAGTTAGAGAGTCGTGCTGATAACATGTTATAAAGTGAGAGAGAGATAACATTTGTTAGAGATAGAAGTGGAACAGGTGCAATGTATGGCATTTTTATTTTGCAATTGTATCACCCAAGGGGTTGCAGGTAGAAAGAGGAGGGATATTGGTATTATTATTTTCACTATTGTTTTTGTGTTGTTTGATCATACACTGCATGCTCTAGCCATTTACGTGCAGAAGTCTACAAGGGAAATTAATGTACATTGAATAACATGTCATTGGACAACAACAACAAAAAAAAAATGACAATACTACTATTTTTAGTCTTTCTTCTTTTTCACTTTTGACTAAACCATGTGTGCATTCAATCCCCCTAGCTTTTACATCAGTATGTCAATTGTGGTAACGTAAAATTCCTTGCGATTATAATCATTGTATCAGAGCATCGTCCCATGGAGTGAGAAATCACATAAACGTTGATTTCTTTCACTATGCATTGCCCTCCAATGTTCAAGATAAACCATAGCTATGACTTTTACTCATTATAGTCTAGTGCAAAAGCATGACATACATACGGCTTCCTATGGGCTACCTGCCCCAGCATAGGGAAACTTTCTTAGATATTTCTATTCTTATTGTGTCTTTCGGCACTGGTCCTTGAAAATGGGATTTCTGTGACGATAACAGATCTTTCTTGGATTCATGCATGGAGAATTTGACCAAAAATTATGATTGGATGACGATTGTGATAGGTTTAATATTCTTTTCTTATGATCTTGCTGGAGTTTTTCCCAATGATATAGCTAGACCTTTACTATGAGGGGTAAATTCTTTCACTTTGCAGTTGTCAACGCTCGATGTAGGCCTTTCTATACGAGTTGTTGATACACTTAAAGATATTGATCCGTGTTGTAAATGATGGATATGTTTGCCCACATGTGTATAGTAATGTGTATAGTAAAGTATCACATGTGTACTATATACTCATAAGCTAAATAGTAATGTTTTGTAATTTTCCATTGAAGTAGCTCTATAAATAGAGCAATTCAATTGTGCAAAGATTAGTGATTGAGAAGAAGAAAGAAAAGAGAAATATATCTAATAGCAATAATATACATTACTTCCTCTGCAACAGCTTGTGTCGGTATATTACTCTGCAACTGCTTCGTTCCTTCACCGAGTAAAGGTTATCTCTCTATAAATTTTGCCTATTTATAACACGTTATCAGCACGACTCTCTAATCTTTTTCTCATTTCCTTCCACCGAAAGAAAAAAAAAAAATGTTTCCTCTAAGGTTTTTTCTGTTCTTCTTCTTCCTCTCCCTCAATTGCTGGGTATACCCTCGCGAAGAACTGTTTGCACCATGTTTACTTCTAGTTCTCCAACTAATTGTCACTTATATCTTTGATTTCTTGTTTGGTGTAGATATTGACTACTAACCCACTGATTATTTATGCAATCCAAGATTGTGCGGTTCTATCGCCTATCTTGGACTGCAGATCTAATTTTACTGCAAATTTTAAGTGGAGTGGTATAATCGCCCGCTCTATCCTGCATATTTAAATTTTCCCGTTATTTAATTTTATCGCAATTTTAGGTGGTGTGAAATAATCACCCACCCTGCTTTACATCTTTAATTTTATCGCAATTTTAGGTGGTGTGAAATAATCACCCACTCTGCTTTACATATTTAATTTTATCGCAATTTTAGGTGGTGTGAAATAATCACCCACCCTGCTTTGCATATTTAATTTTATTGCAATTTTAGGTGGTGCGGTATAATCGTCCACCCTGCTTTGCATATTTAATTTTATTGCAATTTTAGGTGGTGCGGTATAATCGTCCACCCTGCTTTGCATATTTAATTTTATTGCAATTTTAGGTGGTGCGGTATAATCGTCCACCCTGCTTTGCATATTTAAATTTTATCGCAATTTTAGGTGGTGCGGTATAATCGTCCACCTTGCTCTACATATTTAAATTTTCCTGCTGTTTAAAGTAGTGCGGAATAATCACCCATCCTATACTTATTTCGATGAGAATGGTGCGGTACAATTGCCCTTCTCATTAATTGTGTAAATCTCGAGCCTGAAGTTTCGAGTACTTATCATTTTGGCCTGAAGATCAAAAAAATTTGTAAGAACCAGAAGTTCTAACAATATATTTCTCCAGTACACATATTACTGCAAGTTCTTACACACCTCATTTTTCTTTCAGAAAAGAAAATGGCAAACTTGGCAAAGCTTGATTTTGCTGCCCTGGACATTACTGGAAAGAATTACCTTACATGGGTACTGGATACCAAGATCCATCTGGAAGCAGCAAATCTTGGAGATACCATCAAGGAAGAAAGCAGTTCATCCTCTCAAGATCGAGCAAAGGCCATGATTTTTATTCGTCGCCATCTTGATGAGGCACTAAAGAGCGAGTACTTAACGGTTGAAGATCCGTTAGCCCTTTGGAATGCCTTGAGAAGCAGGTACAATCACCAGACAACGGTGATTCTTCCAAAAGCTCGCTATGACTGGACTCACCTAAGGATCCAGGATTTCAAATCAGTGGCTGAGTACAATTCGGCGTTGTTCAGAATTACCTCTCAGATGAAACTCTGTGGGGATACTATCACTGAGGAGATGTTATTGGAAAAGACTTTCAGCACATTCCACGCCTCTAACATGGTACTGCAACAACAGTATAGAGCGCGAGGCTTCACTGAATACAACCAGCTGATATCTGTGCTCTTGGTGGCTGAACAGAACAATGAGCTTCTCATGAAAAACCATAATTCCCGGCCTACTGGATCAGCACCGTTCCCAGAAGTGAATGTTGCGTCCCTTGAAAGAAATACCATATCCTCCCGTGGCAATAATTACAAACGAGGACGTGGTCACAAGCAAGGTCGGTGGAAAGGAAAAAGCAAGAACCATGGTGTCCAGTTTCACAACCAAGTTCCAAGGTATAATCCAGGCCCGAGCTTTAAAAATACCAATCGCCAGAAAGGAAAAGCTCATGTGAACACTCCTAGAAATCATGAAGGAGGTTGCCATAGGTGTGGTGGCAACGGACATTGGGCGCGTACTTGTCGCACCCCAAAGCATCTGGTGGAACTATATCAAGCCTCCTTCAAGGAGAAGGGTGTCGAGATCAATTTCCTTGACCAGGCTAAACCAATGGAAACCCCTGATCCAGTGACCAATTTATCAGGACAGTTAAACACAACCCACCTGGATGCTACAGACTTTATTAATGAAAGAGGGAATGAAGTTTATGGGTCCGATTGAATTATTTATGTTTAATGTACTCATGTTATTTGTACCTGTGGTTTAATGCTCGCATTTTCAATTCAATAAAAGTAGTATTCCAGTATGAATAAACTGCTTTTTCTTTACTCAGAGATCATGGATAAAAATTATGGTTATTCTCAAAACAAGATCAATGGCGGAGACTTTTGTCTTGCAGATAGCGCAACCACGCATTCAATACTTCGAGACCGAAAGTATTTCTCGAATTTGGTACTTGCAAAAGTAAAGGTAACAACAATATCAGGACCATCAGATGTAATTGAAGGCTCAGGAAAAGCCCAGATTATGTTACCAAATGGAACAATATTGTCTATAAAGAATGCATTATATGCTACTCGGTCCATTCGAAATTTGTTGAGTTTTAAAGACATACGTTTAAATGGATACCACCTTGAAACGAAAAGTGTAGAAAATGTGGAATATTTATGCATTACCTCCAACGATACCCAGAAGCGTATATTGGAGAAGTTGCATGGTTTATCGAGTGGATTGTATTGTACATACATAAAGACAGTTGAGGCATATACTGTCATGAACCAGAAGTTCATTGATTCAAAGGTTTACATGCTTTGGCATGACCGTCTAGGTCATCCAGGATCCACCATGATGCGTAGAATCATTACCAACTCTAATGGACATCCATTACTGAGCAGACACATTAATGTCCCGAATGATAATCCTTGCAAGGCTTGTTCCCAAGGGAAGTTGGTAATTAGACCATCACAACTAAAGGTTGATGATGAATCCCCATCATTTTTGCAAAGAATTCAAGGGGATATTTGTGGACCTATTCAACCACCTTGTGGACCATTTCGATATTTTATGGTTTTGGTTGATGCATCTACCCGATGGTCACATGTTTGCCTATTGTCTACTCGAAATGTAGCTTTTGCGAGACTTCTTGCTCAGATAATTAAGTTGCGAGCACAGTTCCCAGATCATCCCATTAAGTCCATTCGACTTGATAACGCTGGTGAATTTACGTCTCAAACCTTTGATGATTACTGTATGGCACTGGGCATTAATGTTGAACACCCTGTTCCTCATGTCCATACTCAAAATGGTTTAGCAGAGGCATTTATCAAGCGGCTTCAATTAATAGCCCGCACTCTGCTCATGAAAACGAAATTGCCAGTTTCTACATGGGGACATGCCATATTACATGCTGCATCATTGGTTAGATTGAGACCCATAGCCAACCACCAATACTCATCAATACAACTCGTGTTTGGACATCAGCCAAATATTTCACATTTACGAGTTTTTGGTTGTGCTGCTTATGTGCCTATTACACCACCACAACGAACTAAAATGGGACCTCAGCGCAGATTGGGAATTTATGTGGGTTTTGATTCACCATCTATCATTAGATATTTGGAACCTTTGACTGGTGATGTGTTTACAGCTCGTTTTGCTGATTGTCATTTTGATGAGACAATTTTCCCGTCGTTAGGGGGAGAAAAGACCGTTCCAGAAGAACGACAAGAGCTAACATGGGTTGTTCCCACCTTATCTCATTTTGATCCAAGAAGCACTCAATGTGAAAACGAAGTGAAAAGAATCGTTCATCTTCAAGGTATTGCTAATCAAATGCCAGATGCATTTAATGATGCTTCGAAAGTGACACAGTCATATATACCGGCTGCAAACGCACCTGCAAGAATTGATGTCCCTGTTGGACAAAATAAAGTGGCAGCGAATGATTCATCCAGTGCACGCCTGAAGCGTGGTAGACCCCCAGGTTCAAAAGATTCAGCTCCTCGAAAGAGAAAGATGAGGGCCCAATTGAACCCAAATGATATCATTCAAGAAAAGGAATTGAATGATAAATCCACAATTCGTGACTCTGTACTTCCAGAAAAAGAAAATGTCCTTGATGAGACACATGTCCCTGAAGAGACAGAAGTACATGAAAGCAAAGAAATATCCATAAATTATGCATGTACTAATGAATTGTGGGATCGAAATGAAATAATCATCGATGACATGTTTGCATTTGCAATAGCCACTGAAATCATATTAAGTGATGATATTGAGCCCCGCTCTGTTGATGAATGCAAACAGAGACAAGATTGGCCTAAGTGGAAAGATGCAATCCAGGCAGAATTAAAATCCTTGGAAAGACGAAGTGTTTTTGGACCAGTAGTCCAAACCCCGCCTGGTGTGAACCCCGTAGGTTATAAATGGGTATTCACAAGGAAACGCAACGAGAAAAACGAGATTGCAAGATATAAAGCACGACTCGTTGCACAAGGTTTTTCACAAAGACCTGGAGTTGATTATGAAGAGACATACTCTCCTGTAATGGATGCAATTACGTTTCGTTACTTAATAAGTTTGGTGATTTCAGAAAAACTTGACATGCGACTTATGGATGTCATCACCGCGTATCTATATGGAGAATTAGATACTGACATATATATGAAAGTCCCAGAAGGACTTAAGTTGCCTGAAGCAACTAACAAACCACGGGGTATGTTCTCAATCAAATTAAGGCGATCACTATATGGGCTGAAACAATCTGGGCGAATGTGGTATAATCGTCTCAGTGAGTATTTGATTAAAGAAGGATATGCCAACAATGTCATCTGCCCTTGTGTGTTCATTAAGAAATCAAATACTGGATTTGCTATAGTGGCAGTATATGTCGATGATATGAACCTAGTTGGAACCCCCGAAGAACTCAACAAAACTGCTGAATATCTGAAAAACGAATTTGAAATGAAAGACCTTGGGAAAACCAAATATTGTCTAGGCCTGCAGATCGAGCATTGTGTTAGTGGAATTTTGGTCCGTCAATCAGCTTACATTGAAAAAATACTGAAGCGATTTGGCATGGACAAGGCTTATCCACTTAGCACCCCAATGGTCGTTCGTTCTTTGGACATTAAGAAAGATCCATTTCGTCCAAAAGAAGATGATGAACTGGTCCTTGGTCCAGAAGTACCATATTTGAGCGCAATAGGTGCTTTATTGTATTTAGCACAATGTACTAGACCAGATATAGCTTTTTCAGTTAACTTGTTAGCCAGGTACAGCTCTGCTCCAACAATTCGTCATTGGAAGGGAGTCAAAGATGTTCTACGATACCTTCGTGGGACAACAGATATGGGTCTCTTCTACTCAGACAAGCCCACAAATGAACAAATCCTTGTTGGATACGCAGATGCTGGTTTTCTCTCCGATCCGCATAAAGCCCGCTCACAAAATGGATATGTGTTCACTAATGGAGATACTGCAATTTCATGGCGATCAACAAAGCAAACGCTAGTTGCAACATCTTCCAATCATTCGGAAATAATTGCTTTACATGAAGCAAGTCGTGAATGTTCTTGGTTAAGATCAATGATCCATCACATCCGGAATTCATGTGGTCTACCTTCAAAGACAGACACTCCAACTGTCATCCATGAAGATAATGCAGCCTGTGTCGCCCAGATGAAGGAAGGATTTATCAAAGGTGATAAGACTAAACACATATCTCCAAGATTTTTCAGCGCACATGAGCTTCAGAAGGCTAAAGTTCTTGAAGTCAGACAAATCCGTTCCAATGAAAATTTAGCAGACTTGTTCACCAAATCTCTACCAAAGTGCACATTTCAGAAGTTGGTACAGGGAATCGGATTACGTCGGCTTACAGATTTGAAGAATGCGGAATCAGGGGGAGATACAATTCAGGGGGAGCATCCATGATACATGCATGTTGTACTCTTTTTCCTTCGCTTAGGATTTTTCCCACTGGGTTTTTCCTATCAAGGTTTTAACGAGGCAACCTAAGCATGCTCAACACCATCCGGGTAAAGTTGTACTCTTTTTCCTTCGCTATGGTTTTTTCCCACAGGGTTTTTCCAAGCAAGGTTTTAATGAGGCAACTGATGTTGATATGTGGGCATCCAAGGGGGAGTGTTGTAAATGATGGATATGTTTGCCCACATGTGTATAGTAATGTGTATAGTAAAGTATCACATGTGTACTATATACTCATAAGCTAAATAGTAATGTTTTGTAATTTTCCATTGAAGTAGCTCTATAAATAGAGCAATTCAATTGTGCAAAGATTAGTGATTGAGAAGAAGAAAGAAAAGAGAAATATATCTAATAGCAATAATATACATTACTTCCTCTGCAACAGCTTGTGTCGGTATATTACTCTGCAACTGCTTCGTTCCTTCACCGAGTAAAGGTTATCTCTCTATAAATTTTGCCTATTTATAACAATCCGGTGATATAAAAAGATTCAAAGACAGTGAATGTAAGGCTCCGAAGCAATTGATAAAAAAATATCGTGTAAGCTGCCTCACACTTAATCATGTGGTGCATTGTACTTGTAGAATAGTTTGAACTATGCCCCCCTCACTATTCATATATTTCTTGCATTATTATGGTGTTCGTATGTGAGTGATTGTTTTTATAAAATAATGTTATCTTGTAATGATTTTAGCAGTAATATGTTCCTCAAACGAAAAGGGAAAACAATAGAATATGATATAAACTTTGACTGCAGTAAGCTGCTTGCAGCATCACTCCCTCTCCAATCAGTGTATGCTTTATCTGTATAAAGTTATTTACGGGCGGGAAACACCATTAGCAAGGTTTAAATTTACTGAAAACATAAGGGCTTGTTTGGTATCCTATTTGAAAATTTTTATAATTTCTCAAAACATTTCTTAGGAAATTTTCTTAAAAACAATTTTCTTTAAGACTCAAAAACTTGTTTGGTATGCAATTTAAAAAATTTAAATCTTACAACTTAAACTAGACAAAGAGATTCAAAAAGAGTGGGGTCAAGAGAGAAAGAGGAGAGAGGAGGAAAGAAAGTAAGAGATGATTGGAGGAAAAAGAAAGAAGTGGGAGGATCGGAGGAGATAGAGAGGAAGATAAGTGAGAGAAAGAACGGAGAGAATGAAGAGAGCGGATTGGATGAGAGACGAAAGGGGTAAAAAAGAAAAAAAGAAAAAGAGAAGGGGGAGAGAGAAAGAAGAAAAGAGAGATATAGCTTTGGAGTGAGAGGGGAGGAGGGAGAGAAAAAAAATGAGTGAGTTTAAGTTTAAAAACTCTAAAAACTCATTTTTTTTGTTTTTAGATAATAGACTATATTTTTGAGTTAGTCTTGAGTTCAGTTTTTCAAAATAGTCCTACCAAACAAGTTTTTAAGACCTAAAACTTGAAAATTGTTTTTTAATTTAAAAAGTTGGATTCAAGTAGAATACCAAACATGCTCTAAGCTTACCTGAAATGTTGTGTGAAATGGGATGTTTTGTGGCCATCTATCAACGTTTCATTTTGGAGTTCCCTTTTACAAGAAGAAGTAATTTTTGTATGAACGTATGCTCGTTTAGCCTTGTAATTTGTTGGTTGATAATCGACTTATTGAAGGAATTTAATGTTTTATTGGTTCTTTTTTGTTTTCCAGGTAGAGGAGAGACACACTGAGATTCTTGGTCAACTTCTGTACGCTGCCACGCAGAAGGGTCTTGATGACGGCTTCAAGATTGTGATTAACAATGGACCAAATGGATGTGCGTGTTCTTTCTTACTCTATATACTTGGGATTGATGACATACCATTAAGTACTATACCTTCTAATTGTTGGTGTTTTACTTGATGTATCTTTATAAACATATAATGACTGATACTGCATAAGATTGATGCTGCATAGGATTGATTATGCAATTCCAGAAATCATGGGTACAACATGGGCTGCACGGCACCTTTTGTGTTTCCTGACAGATTATGTGTAAATCTCTTCTTAATCTTGTAGTTGGTTTCCTTCAATTAAGGAGTATGGCTTATATCTAGTGTTTGGTATAATCTCCTTCAATTAAGGAGTATAGCTGGTCTCTAGGGTTTAGCCTAAGGACTGTTGGATGTAACTGGTTCTTCTCTTCTTCTCTTTTCTTTTATATATGTGTATCCTTGTACATTCACATTATCAGAAATACAAGAAAACTTAAACCAAAACTTCAACATGGTATCAAAGCAGTGTCATCCTTGACATGTCTCTGCCCAATTTTTTTCCATTGTTGTTCATCTTCAAGCTCCAGTAATGGTTAAAGAAAACTCAGTGAATCTTGAAGGAGAAAACTTATAAGTTTCTCCCGATTTTGTTCCAAACACTGAGATAAATACAAATCAGTGTTTATGCTCAGTTTTGTTGAATGAATTCAACTATCTCCCATGGTCTAGAGCAGTGTCTCTTGCTCTTGGTGGAAGAGGAAAGCTAAGGTTTATCAATGAAGAAGTTAAAGCACCTGAGCCTTCCACTCAAGCACATGAAGCATGGTTTTGCAAGGACCAACTGGTCATATCTTTGTTACTCAACAACATGGAGAAGAATATGGCTGAGATCTTTAGCTACGCTGAATCCTCACAAGATCTATGGAAGTCTGTGAAGGACATATATGGGAATCAGAATAATTATGCTTGTGTGTTCCAGTTGAAAAAAGATATTACATGTATTCAACAAGAAGGAATGACCTTTGTTCAACATCCTGATGTCCTTAAAACCATGTGAAATGAGCTGGATGTGTATCTTCCTCATACCACTAATCCATCTATTCTTCTCAAACGTGCTGAGGAAGATAAGATATATTAGTTGCTAGGAAGCTTAAGCTCCGAGTATGAAGATCTCAAAAGTCACATTTTAATGAGCATGGAACTGTCATCTTTTCAAAATATTTGTGCTACTGTGCAATGTGAAGAAGTAAGAAGAAGGGTGATGAACCAAGAGTCAAACCACAAACTACCTGAGGCTCGAGGGTATGCCGCAAACTATAGGCAAACTGACAACAAAGTGTACAAGTGGAGGAATCCACACTTAAAGTGCAAATACTGCAATGCTATAGGACATGTGGAAGAAAGGTGTTGGGAATTACATCCAAAGTTGAAACCTAAGTTCAATAAGAATATTAGGTCAATCACAGATAACCTCCTACAAAGCACAACATGTTGCAAATCATGCCTCGAGCTTGCTCAACCATGGCTCAGTTGACTTCACTGCCAACCTCTTATCTCTTGTCAACAAGTTTGCAGCATATCTTCAAAGCAAAGGGCATGGAGAGGTTGTACCAACTCCTAAGGTGGACAATGATAACCACATTGCACTTCTTGGCCAGTTTGTTGGGGTCCTTGCTGACCATGACCATGTTCATCCTGATAAAGCTTCAGGTGCCACTGATTATTGGACTTCAAACTAGTGTTGAACTTGATTGTTGGACTTGACTGCACTTCAAACTAGTGTTGAACTTAATTGTTGGATAATCGACTCAGGTGCCACTGATCACATGACAAATAAAGTTTCAAACTTGCATGACTTTCATCCTTTTTCAAAACCTTCTCAAGTGTCCATTGCAAATGGAAAAAATATTTCGATGATGGGCAGAGGAAAATTAAATTTGATGTCAAAAAACACCGAGTCTAGTGCTCTATATGTTCCATCGTTTCCTTTTAAATTACTCTTCATATGGCAACTCACCTTTACTTTAAAATGTATTGCCACTTTCTCACCAACTAATGTGGTATTTCATGATTGTATCACCAAGAAGATGATTGGTGAAGGCTAAATGGCCTATATTATTTTTGCAAGAAGTCCCATCTTCCTAAAGCTCTTCAAGCAAACTAAAGTAAACCCAAGGATCAACAACTTTGGCATCAAAGACTAGGTCATCCATCCGAAGTTGTTTTGTCAAAACTATTTCCCATGTTTTGTCACCCATCTTTTAAGTTTGATACATGCCATTTTTCCAAATCTGCCAGGCTACCTTTTGGTTCTTCAATGTCCAAGTCTAGTACACCATTTGAAATGGTACACACTGATGTATGGGGTCCTACTTTTGAATCAATAGAGGGTTACAAGCATTTTCTTATATTTGTGGATGATTACACTCAAATCACTTTCCTTTATCTCATGAAATCTAAAAGTGAAGTTCCAACTATTTTTAAAGATTTTCATAAGTTGGTTGTAACACAATTTCACTCAACTGTTAAAACCTTAAGATCAAACAATGGCACTGAGTTCTTATCAATATCATGACTCAATACTTAAGTTCACAAGGAATTATTCACCAAACAAGTTGTGTGGGAACCCCACAACAAAATGGGATAGCCGAGAGGAAGAATAGAAATCTACTTAAGAGACTCAAGCACTCATGGTGCATATTAATGTACACAAAACGTTTTGGTCATATGCAATCCTTACAGCCACCTATTTGATCAATAGGCTTCCTATTCGTGTTCTAGGTTTCAAATCACCATATGAAATCCTTAAAGACAGACCAATAAACCTTTCACACTTGAAAGTTTTCGGTAGCACTTGTTTTGTACATGTGCAAACTCAGCATCGTGACAAATTGGATGTTAGGGTAGTCAAATGCGTGTTTATGGGGTACTCCTCCACCCAAAAAGGATATAAATGTTTTAATCATGTCACTAACAAGTGTGTTGTATCCAGATATGTTCACTTTGAGGAAGAAACTCCATTCTTTAAAAAGGATTCTACTTCATGTAAGGGGGAGCTTTTGTGGGACTTGTTTCCATTGCCTATATACACTGAGTTTTTGCATCATGATGATTCCTTAAAAGGCAATGGCAGTCAAGAGCAAGAGGTCATGTTGGAAACGACAACTTCAACAGTTTCTCAACCCAACTCACAAGGAAATGGTGATCTTGAGGCTACACCTCAACCCTTCATTTACCAACCTTCTCAAGATGTTAAAAGGAATCCATCTCGGGAAAGGAAGGCTCCTGCCAAGTTTGTAGACTACGTTACTTATGCTTCTAGACATCCCATCTCTGAAGCAATAAGTAATCACAGTTTTTCAAAATCTCATGTGGCATTTCTTATTGCAGTCTCAAATCTTGTAGAGCCTAACACTTTTCAAGAGGCCAATCTCATCCCTCACTAGAGGAAAGCCATGTCTGAAGAACTTCAAGCTTTGGAGGAAAATTGTACTTGGAGTATCCTTCAATTACCTCCAGGAAAAAAGGCAGTTGGGAGTCATTGGGTTTACAAAACTAAACTCAAGGCTGATGGCTCAATAGAACGACACAAAGCTCGGCTTGTTGCTCGTAGTTTCACCCAAACCCTTGGGATTTATTACAAAGAAACCTTCATTTCAATGGCAAAAATGAACACAGTGTGTGTGCTACTTTCAGTTTTCGTCAATTGTGGTTGGTCGTTATACCAGATGGATGTTAAAAATGCTTTCCTTCATGGAGAGCTTCATGAGGAAGTTTACATGCAAATTCCTCCATGTTACTCTCTAGCAAAGGATGGCATGGTGTGCAAACTGCACAAGACTATCTACGGTTTGAAGCAATCACCAAGAGCTTGGTATGCCAAGCTTAGTTCAATGTTGGAAAGGGAAGGTTTTCTCAAAAGTAATGCCAATTCTTCCTTGTTTGTACGGAATGGAACCCGTGGGAAGTTGGTGGTCCTTATTTATGTAGATGATCTTATTATCACAGGTGACAATGCATCTGAAATTGGAGCTTGAAAGCCTCCTTACATCAAACATTTGCCATCAAGGATCTTGGAAAGTTGAAGTATTTTCTTAGCATTGAGATGGCAACCTCTCAACGGGGTTTGTTTCTCAACCAACGCAAGTATGTCATGGATCTACTCGAGGAAGCTAAGTTCACCGATTGCAAGCCAGTTGTCACCCCAATTGAGAGTAAACTTAAGCTTACCATTCATGGCGAGGCACTCAAGAATGTCACCTATTATCAAAGATTGGTTAGCAAGCTTATCTATCCTACTATCACCCGTCCAGACATTACCTTTGCTGTGAGTTTAGTTAGTCAATTCATGCATGCACCCACATTAGAACATCTAAATATTTTTAAATGGATTCTACGCTATCTCAAAGGGTCCATTGATAGAGGTATCCTCATGCGTAATAACCATTCCACTAAGATTCATGCATACACTGATGCTGACTGGGCAGGCAGTGCAATCGGCAGAAAATCCACCACTGGTTATTGCACATTTGTTGGAGGCAACATTGTTACTTGGAAGAGTAAGAAACAACAAGTCATTGCCCGCTCCAGTGATGAAGCTGAGTATCAAGCAATGGTTGCCACTGCATGTGAATTGATTTGGCTTAAAAGTCTCTTGTTTGACTTAGGGTTCTCGAGTACAACTCCTATGTCTCTTATGTGTGATAATCAAGCAGCCATGCACATTGCTGAAAACCCAGTTTTTCATGAAAGAACCAAGTAAGTTGACTGTCACTTCATCCGGGCTCAAGTTCAGTCACAACTCATCCAAACGGTCTTTACTCGCAGTTATGATCAATTGGCAGACATGTTCACTAAGGCTCTCTCGTCTGCACATTTTCAACGTCTTCTCGGCAAGCTTGGATCGACTATACTCCTCGATCCAGCTTGAGGGGGAGTATTGACTGATGCTGCATAAGACTGATTATGCAATTCCAGAAATCATGGGTACAGCATAGGCTGCATGGCACCTTCTGTGTTTCCTAACAGATTATGTGTAAATCTCTTCTTAGTCTTGTAGTTGGTTTCCTTCAATTAAGGAGTATGGCTGATATCTAGTGTTTGGTGTAATCTCCTTCAATTAAGGAGTATAGCTGGTCTCTAGGGTATAGCCTAAGGACCATTGGATGTAACTGGTTCTTCTCTTCTTCTCTTTTCTTTTATATATGTGTATCCTTGTACATTCACATTATCATAAATAAAAGAAAACTTAAACCAAAACTTCAACAACATAATATAGAGCAATGTCTTCCTGCAGGTCAATCGGTTTATCACCTTCACATCCATCTTCTTGGAGGACGGCAAATGAACTGGCCCCCGGGCTAATGCCTACTGCGTATGTGTGTTTAGATTGCTAATGAGAGGTCCAACAAGATTTCAATGGGGATTCTGTGTTTGTGAAGATTATACTGACATGGGTAACTAGTAGTTTCTTATGGAACTGGAGATCTCGAACCTGTTAAGACCTTCTCTCTTAAAAAAAACTATTGAACTGGAAGAAAATAAGCTGGCGTCTTACATAAGTTGCATTTGGTATCTTCTTAAGAACATGCGTGCCAAGAAAAATAGAAATACACACATATGCCCTGCCTAAAATTTATCCGAGAAACATTACATACTGGATTAAGCACCAAAAAAATGTCACTTAGTACTACGGTCTAGTGGTATTCCTCTTCACTTGTAAGTGAGAGGCCTTTGGTTCAATTCTTGCCAAAAGCGAATTTGAACCACATTATTGCTGGCCTATTGTGAGCCTAAACCCACCCCCTCTCCTACAATATCTTTTGCTCAAGAAAAAGAAAGGAAAAACAACCCGAAAAAAAAATACTAACGATTTTATGTACCCTGTATGGGTTAGGATTTGGAGACATTCTTTTTGCAAATGTTTTCACACTCCTGGTTAGCTCTGGCATTAATTTACGTCTAATGGTTGTTCATTAAATATAAGTGGCGGATTATCCTGATGGATAAGAACTTCCTTAATTCACTGTGTAGAGTTCTAACCCTCCCTCTCTCTATAGTTTAAGATGAATTTAATCTAGAATATCTATAGCCTGTAAAAAAAGACGGTTGTTTGTCAAAACGATTCTTTCCATTCTCAATCCCCTTGTTATTATCAGCAGACGAAGGACACGTTTGGAAGTCGAATTCTGTATCAAGTTTATTAATGACAAAAGTTGTCAGTTAATTTGTTTCAAAATCATATGCAACTCCAAACTTTAGAATGCCTGAAAGTTTAGAAAAGTATTAAAGTCATTAATCACACCAAACAATGACGAGGAAACAAAATAACTGACGAATTTAAGTAAAATTAAACAGGTTTAATCCTTAAATAGAAAGAAATTCAGATACAAACAGCAAGTATTTGGGTAAAAACTGAAAAATGACGTTTTTGAAAAGAGCTTCATGATTGAGTTGATGATATTGTGAGATGAGTGATCGATTGGACATTTTTGTACTCAACTGCGAGGGGCCTTCAGTCCAGAATATACATACATACATACATACATACACAAACACACACACACACACACACACACACATATATATATATATATGTATAATTATATAGCAAGTACGGAAACAGAGAGGCAATAATATTCCTGACGAAATTAAATAGAAAAAGAGGAAAGAAAATAATGGAGCGATGGAGAGTAACGAGAGGAGGTGTCAGATCGGTATCAGGAAGCAGCAGCAGCAGCAGCACCATCATCATGCTCAGAGACAAAGATACAGATCACGCTGCAACTGCAACCGCCAATGTTGATCAACAACCGCGATACTACTACAACGACAACACCATTAAGCAGCAGCAGCTTCATGTAGACGTGGATCGATATTCGAGTACTACTAGTATCAGTGTTACTGCTGATCAAGAAATCAGCATTTTTGACGCCCACAAATACTTCAACCAACTAAGCATCAACAACCACATTGATGGCCAAAGCCATAAGGTAGGTCGCCAATACAGGTTAAGAGCATTTACCTTTGCACTCGAGGTCATAAGTTTGATTCCCTATTCCTTCTATTGCTTGTATAAGAAGGAGAAGTAATGGCAGTATCTTAATTAATAACACATGCTTGTGGATTTAATGTGATGATTGAGTGACGATGGATGTATGGAATATTGGTAGGTGCAGGTTTCTGATGGGCTGTCTGGCGTTTCGAGATTCTCTTGGGCTGCTGGCTCTCCCTCAGTATCTTCAGTTGATGATGCTGCTATTAACTACCCTCTGCGTCTCCGAGCTCGTTCTTTCCATGTCGTTTCTGCCAGTGCCACCCCAACTGCTTCCTCCGAAGCCAGTTGGAACAGCCAGACTGGCCTCCTATCCAATCCTCGCTGCACTACCACCGCCACCAATAGTAATGTCGCATTCATGGTGCCTTTGCGCAGCCGGACTAGTACAAATCATCCTCCTCGTCCTCATCACGATGACCATCAGATTACTAATAAGAAGAAATTAAGAGGATGGTCCAAGACAATGTCATTGAGTCCAAGATGGCTTACTGCTTTTCCGAGGAGGTCAGCGAGATGCCCCTGCTCGGGCAAGAAATCAGTACAAGTTGTTGCTCAGGAAAAGAAATCAAGCATGTCATCATCATCATCAATAGTCAGAGTTGGAGGCGGAGATATTTATAACATGCCGGCCCAATTAATTCTCACCAAGGATGAGATACCACCAGCTGCTCCAACTACTAGTGTTATTACAGCTGCCAATTTGAACAACTCTTCGATTGCAAGGCCTCGTGACGACAATCGCCATGTGCTCTGGGGTGATGAACGTCGTCGGAATTGGGAACGCCAAGTCAGCAATACAACCATCAATGTGCAACCAGCCGCAAACTCTACCACTACTACGACTAGCTGTATTAGTACTGCTGCTTCTGGTGGCGGATTTAGCTTTCCGATACTAAAATTCAATGGGGACGGGGGAACTTCCTTGCCATCGGCAACAACTTCAATCCGGAACCCATCAAACAGTACTACTGATCATGTTCAATGCGGCCGACTAATTGGTGATGTTAATAATAAAGATGAGGATGTGGGAAGCGATGCAAGCTCTGACTTGTTCGAAATCGAAAGCTTCTCAACCAGTACTACTCAAACGCTGCAAGCAACTAATGCCGATATGCCCACCTACCCTCCACCATCGTCATCCATGTTTGAAAATTACTACCGCACTCGCCGGGATTCTTTTTCATTGGTTGAGGATGCAGTTAGCTTCACTGCTGCTCGACGTTTGAGTGCTAATAACAATTCCCGTCGAACAAGCTTAGATCGTTGTCAACATGACCCGCCTATGGCATCGTTATCGACCGATCAATACTGTTACGAACCAAGTGAGGCCAGCATCGACTGGAGCGTCACTACGGCAGAGGGCTTTGATCGATCCGACCAATACGATCACGACCACCATGATCACCATGATGATGCTGACTTGGGAACTAAGGTAATGACGAGCAGCAAACGACGGCCGCCTTCACTGGGAAGTAATAACAATAATATGGGGTTGTTGAGCTGTCGGCGGGAGAAGGCCGTCAGTGTGGGGCCCAACCCAGTGAGACTAATGGCCATGCCTGCTGCTCCTGCTGATCATGACTACTGTCAGAGTCGACATAGGGGTGTAGGAGTGGAACCTACAAGTCTATCAGTGTGTTCAAACAACTCCAGAGGTACGATGCATGTGGGAAGTAGGTCCGCAGCCTTAGCTAGACAATAAGAAGGCACAGCATGGAGTTGCAGCAGCTCGATCGGTTGTCTTTTCCTTTTCAACCGCCATCTTAGAAGGATTTACATGAAACGGGTTCACCGTCATCATCGTAGCTCGGATATTACATGCGTTGCATGCATAAAGATAACGCACGCCATCTATATGGATCCACTCCTCCAATCCAAAGTTCCTAAAGCCAGCCAGCATCTCTCTCGTCTGTATTCTTTTCTTCACGTTATTCACTTTTCCTTTGTTTAATTCGAGAGAAAGTCTTTCTTTTTTTTGTCTTGTGGTTGTGGGTGCATGTGTGTTTTTCCTGGATGCCATAATAATTCATTCTTTTTGTTTTTGTGTAAGTAGCTCTTCTTCTTGGTTTTTTTTATGCAAGTAATGTTATATTACTACTCTAGAGAGGGAGTAGGATTTGGACCCAGTAGATTGAAGAGAACGACTCAATCCAACATGCAATCTACACTTGTTCTGCATTTGATTTTTTTTTTTTTTATTCATTTTTATTGGTTTCGATAATAATAAAAAATGCAATACTACTCTAATCTATATTGTAGAGAGAAGGTAGGGTTTGGACCATGTACGCAATGAATTAAAGAGAAAGACAATTTAGCAGGAAATCTAAAGTTGCTCTGTATTTGTTTTTTCTGTTCATTTTTATTGGTTTGAATAATAATAAATCATATAAGATAAGATAATAACTAGCAATCAATCTAGCTTGGTTGAGAACATGTCAAATGGTACCCTTTGGGCACTGTCTATGTTTGTTTGTAGCCAATTGAGAGTGGACACCAAGTATAAAAACATACCCTTTTTTGTTTTTTCCTTAACAAGGGGCATTTGGAATTTGGATTATTAACCCGCACCTAAAACTACAAACTCCCGCAACAATCTCAGATTGAGTTGCTGCACCTTATTTAGATTTAGAACGAGTTGAACTAAGTTGTTGCACCTTATTTCGGCTCATCTCGAACTGCTCTACAAATCCGAGCAATACAACCCTTTAAGATCACATAGATCTGCAAAACCTAGCATCCATCGTAACCACCATCGAGTAGATCAGGGCTAAATTGCACCACCCTGCAGTAATTATGACAAGGGAACTTTAATGAAAAACTTCCGGTACTGTTCACTTTAACAAAAAATCACATTTTTACACTAAAAAGTCAATCATGATACTATTCACTTTACCTTTTATTTTATCTTTATCGTTAAAACTCAAAGTTTTCAAGCCATTTTCATTAGTTTTCCTTTATGAGGGAAAATATGCTTGCCAGTCCGATATTGATGTGGTAAAAACTAACACACAAATTAAACTCTCTTTTAGATAATTGTAGTATGCGTAAGTAGAGATCGTTATAGGCTAGGGATTAGGAGGGATGCTAATCGACACTAATTAGACTTAAAAACTAAAAACTAAGCTAAACTGACACTAAACATAAGGGGGAAGGTTTTTGGACGAATTCTAACTTAAAACAAGTAAATTGAAGAAACAAATTAAGTTTGGTACGAAAATTGGGTAAAAGGCTAGCTAGAAGATTCTTCTCCACACATGACACATATGCATACAAATCAATTTCCAATTATTATTCCTATAAACCATGAATGACAATGCCCCAAATTAATCGTGAACTGCACTAATTAACTCTCAGATTTTCCTTATTTCATTGAATTGGACTCAGCGACGCAATCAAATTATTCTTATCAAGTTCCCTATATGAACAGCATGATAGAGATACATATCAAAGATCATTAAGTTGTGTGAAAATTATAAGCATTGACAAGGCATTTGTAACTATGAACTGCATGATACTCCTGCCAGGAATTTACTTAACACAATAATGACTAGTGACTTTTATTACTTGTAAATATAAGTTCATAACGATAAGGTGAAATTCCCTTGTATTCTAGCATCAAATCCCTGCATGCAAATTAAGTGTGCACCCTGAATCAACACACAAGAACAAGTTCTTAATAAAACAGATAAGTAAATTGCATTCACGGTTTATGAAACAATAACTGAATGTAATCAATTCATACGAAACATATGATCATGGCTTTGAATTCATCTCTACCTAAAAAAAAATTTAGTTACGCATGGTCTTCATAACTAAATAAAAAAAATCTAAATTAAACATTGAAATCAAATAAGGATAGAAAGAACTCTAAGACACTTCAGCAATGGCAGATTCGGCTCCTCCTCTAGATGGCAGAATTGGCTCCTCTTCTCCTTGCAAGCACGGCTCAAAATCTCCTTCTCTCCTCCAAAAACCTGCAGCACTCTCACTAATTTTCTCTCTAAACTTCCCCTAAAAGCTACGGCAATAACTTGTATTTATAGGGCTAGGGCACGGTCTACTTTGTGGTGGAAAAGGATTGAGTTGTTTGTAGTGTTTTAGGACTCCTTAAATCAGATTAGAAGTGGTTGAATGTGATAAGGAATCCCCCTTGCAGCTGGAGATAAGGTAAGGTAGGATTAGAATATAATAAGATAAGATAAAATAAGGTTGAGATAAAACAGAACTGGATAAGATAAGGTAAGTTTGGATAAGGATAGGATAGGATTAGATAAGGTTGGTTTAGGTTTCCTTCTTTTTAGCTCATTCCTTATCTTCCAAGTCTTGATTTAATTTCTTCAGATTTGTAGCACATTCCTAGCCTCATTTAAACTTCAAAAACGTCCATCCAACTTGCTCCATACGTATGCTATCCATTCCAAATCTAAAACTGCTCCAAAATGTTCCAAATTGCCATTTTTTGTCACCTTTGTCAATTGGACTGTAAACACGAAATTTTCCTGAAACAAACGAAACAAGAGCACGTGTACAAAATAATATTTTGTATTAATGATTTAGGGGTTACAATCTCTCTCAAATTTGATCCTCTGATTCGATCTCCGTAAGGTGTTGATTTGTGGATTGTGATGCTGATCCAAGGGCCGTCGAGGCTCGATCTTGGATGAACGGTTGAAAGTTTTCTTCAAGGGCCATTGGGGGCTTAATCTTGAAGGTTGAGGGAAGTTTCTTCAAGGTTTGGGCTTGATCTTGAAGGTTTGATGGATGAACGGATCTTCAAGGCTTTTAGGCTTGATCTTGAAGAACTGTTGATGAACGAATCTTCAAGGGCCTTTGGGGCTTGATCTTGATGAACAGTTGATGAATGGATCTTCAAGGGCTTTTGGGCTTTATCTTGAAAAACGGTTGGATATGTGGATTTGTTGATGTTGTTGATCCAAAGGGCCGTTGGGGCTTGATCTTAAGATGAATGAATGATGAACGATGAACGCTTTTCAAGGGCCGTCGGGGCTTGATCTTGAATTGGTGAGAGTTCCTTCAAAGGTCCGTTGGGGCTTGATCTTGAATGAAATTTGACAAAGAACAAAGAGAGTTTTGTTGATCCTTTGGGATTTGCTTAGGAACTTTGGAGTTTCAAAGCTTCAAGGTTTTGGTGTGAGGTGAATTGGTTATGAATTGGTGTCCCAAATGAATGCCTTGGCTTCCTATTTATAGAATTCCAAAATTTGATTTTTGGGTTTAAATAATCAGATGAAATAAATCATTTCTGCCAAGCGTTGACACGTGTCATGTTTGATGACTTTTCTGATGATTCTCGATTTTTTGTTGAGTCACATGCTATGTGTAAAATTTATGTGACACATGAACGTTGAAATTCTAATTATTGATCAACATTTATTTCATCGAAATTTCGATGTCTACATGGACCTACAAACACACAAAAATAGCTTAAAACACTCTTATAAATAGGAACTAAGCAAATGCAAAGGAGTAAACTAACAAAGTCGCATATATATGCTCCTATCAGATATGAAAGTTGTTCCGAGCACCGTAACCGCTATCTGTGTTGTTCCGATCCTCATCAACCGACGGGTAGAGAGAGTCAAACTGTCGGAGAGATTTCTATCAATAGTAGCACGCGCATACTTTCAAAGTTGAATGCAACGATGTCTTCGTGAATATTTGCAGAACATCATCATAAAAATCACTCACTTCAGGCACAAAACCATGACAGTAGGAACAACGTCGATGAGTGTACTTAAACTAACAACAAACATATTTTCTGGGGAGTTGGAGTTTACATGCTACTTGTACACTAAGGAAAATTCATACATTGTATAATTACAAGTCGATCGCATGTATATTTACGTGGTATACATAACATGGTTTCTAATTAATTGCACAAAGACTGCTTCATCAAAGACTACCAACCATGGTGATTCCTTCCTATTGTTTTGAACCACACAAGGGATCTAACTCCATAGGTGCTTTCTGTGCAGCACCGCCATCTCTTTCTTTAAACTCTGTTTGCAAGCCAAATCCATATCCACCGTCACTTCCATACACTTCTCGATCCCACTGACCCACAAATTCGTTCTTCTGGTCAGCTTTTAGAGGCAGATTAGATGTGGCGCAACCGTCTGCCAGCCCTTCATCCACCCTTTGTTTCTTTCGGGGAGATGAGGGTGCGGCCGATGCATCGCCCATTGTCTCCAAATGAGCTGGCTTCTGCTTTTCCTCAGCTGATGGTAACGCTTCTGATGCTTTGAGTGAACCACCAAACTTTTGCTGCTCCTCGATGATCTTCTGCAAGTATTTACCCTGAGCTTCTATTCTCATTTGCAACTGTCTTTGAACCTGAATTGATTTTCAGACATTAGTGAATTCTTTGTAAAGCCACCAATGAGTAGACACTGACCAGAACAAAATGACAATAACCATCCCCCTAAATCGCATACATGAACAGCTCATTACAAGTTTTCATCATATTAAGTGCCTGCACTTGATTCTGAGAGGATAGGAGATCAGGAAACAGTTCCTGAATCATGCTCTACTGCAGAAATGAACGAGCAACACTATGGTCGGATCTAAGAACAAAAATTGAAGAACACAGAAAAAAGATGGGCATTTGCAGAACATCCACCCACCGATTTTCCCATCTCTACAACATTATTTTTATTGAAAAACAATTATTACCCAATCCATATTCCCAAAGCCAGAGCCAAACTCAGGCCCCGGAGAAGAAAAATGCCATACAAAAACCTTGACCTCTAGGCTATGTAATTGCTGGATTAACTATTTTCAATTTTTGCAAAATAATTTTCAGCATAAACTTGAAAACTTTCCTTTTAGCGCTTGAGTAATTCTTTTTCTGCGTCTGTCAGAAACAATTTTCTTTCTATGAGCTTTCCTTCCAATAAAGATATTGCAGGGCAGACTACATCTCTCTTCCAGCAATTTAAGGTGAAGTGAGAGAAAGAGACCTTACCTCAAGCTGTTCATGAAGACGCTTCTGAACTTCCATTTGCATCCTTAATGCCTCATTAATTTGCACTCCACTGAACAATTGAATGTTTTTTTTGGAACGTTAGATGCATATGCATGAGACAAATGATTATGCAAGTGAAGAGGGATAATGATATTGGTCATGAAAGCTTAAGAGACAAAATGTGGTCCTCGTACAGAGGTTTAACCAATAAAAGGTAAAGGAAAAGGTACCCACGGAGAAGAATCTGAGCAAGATAGGCTGTCTCCAGAACCCTTCTTCTCATCCTTAGAACCTATCAGTCAGAAACAGTACTCCAAATTCAAATTAACTCATATTTTTATAAGGTAAAAACAAGTTTTCTATTGCTAAAATAACATATATAGGAGATAGACGCCTTTACCATCAGCTGGAGACTCTGGCAGGTACTTTGCAAGTCGGTATTTCTATACAAAAGAATAATTGCGTAGTTAAAAATAAGAACATTAAATGTCCCTGAATATGTAATATAGTATAGCAAGGTGACCCGCACCTGTAAATGGCTCTTCACATGATAAATAGTTAGTCCTGGAACACCCATCACTCTCAGAACACCTTTAGGTGTTGCCCCTATGTAAAATTGCAAAAAACAAACATTTGTGAAATATTAATTAGGTAATGAATGTGATTAGAAACACTAGTTTGGGTGGGACCAGATATGGAAAAAAAAAATTCATCAAATCCCTGTACTGTGGGACTAATTTGTCCATTGGACTACATGCCACAAATAAAGGATTGGACAATTCAATCCGGTCCTACGTTTCTTCCTGGGTTTGCAAAGCACCACTAGCTATCACATATAAACTAAAATACATCCACTTCAACAAAAATAAATAATTTAAGCACAAATGAATCATTAACCAAAAGTTCAGACCAAGCAGTGAATTATTTAATGAAACATAGAGAAAGTAGATGAAATTTATAAACCACCCTGCCAAGAAAATAGGGGGAATAAAAGCTAGAAGAGAATTTCCTTTTTTTTCAATTGTTTTCAATTTATTAACTCAAAAGAAATGTGCAAATCGTGGATAAGGAATCGAACATTGACTTTTTGAAGAAAACACAGAATCATTACACTCTAGTGTAGGAAAATATTCAACATACCAATAACAATCAGAATTCCTTTAAATAAATTAACCGAAAGCAACACTAACCCTCATCCCAGTGAAAAAGTTAAGAGCCTCACTAGTCCTAGAAGTCCTTGACAGGGTTGGTTATACGATTAACTATCCAAATGAATATCCTTCACAGTACAGCATCATAATTTCAATTTGCAGGTGGACTGATCAGATGGTTATTAGTTGATATTCCCCACCTATACAAGTAGTATAGATGGTTATCCATAGAATGTAGTAGAAGATTATATGTGAAGGGAAGAAACAAAGGAACTAATCGTTGAACACATCTTCCTTGGCTCTTCTTCAATCCATGCCTGAGCAAATTTTCCACCGGAGAATTTCAAAACTTGGCATCAACGGAAGGCCAGAAGATACAGAAATTAATTCAGTAGAAGACTATGGCCTTCTACTTCAACCAAAAGCACTGTCAATGCAATATAAGTCAGAGCACCACTGATCCAGACTAGGAGACTTCACTAGAGTTTACAAAAATGGATATCTCCAGATATGCTTCTTTCACGGAAAAAACAGTTACTAAAAATAGTCACCAAAAAGTTTTCTGTGTTTCCTTCATCAATAGAAGAACAACAATATACAGATGAGAGCTTATGTTTGAGCTTTTTTTGAAATGAAAACAAAAAAAAAATTACTATTTCCTTTGGGCATTAAATAAAAAAAAAAAAGTGGAAATGTTACAAACACGCGTTCAAAGTATAGCTTCTAGTGTTTTTACATTTTTATTTTCTTTTTACAAGAAGTACATCATAGTGGACAAGATATTCACTACAAACGTTCTAGAAATTAACAAAAGCTCTAACTACCACATAGTGAAAAATAAAATATGCTGTCAAAACCTAAATTAATACCACTCCCTAAACACTGACTTTAATCTAACCTAGGGTTTCTAGAGTTAGAGACAAGTAAAAAGATTCAGTTATGATATTCACAAAGAACGAACAATGTGAATATGTCCTTTTACTTTATAAGAAACAGAATTGATTAAAAATAGAACTTCACAAAATTAGTGAACAAAGAGTCCACTTCTGTAAGAATCATTATAAATACTAGGAAACAGCCAATGAGATTGACAGTGCCAGTTAGTTGGAACCTTG
Source organism: Malus domestica (assembly GCF_042453785.1). Taxonomy (NCBI): domain Eukaryota; kingdom Viridiplantae; phylum Streptophyta; class Magnoliopsida; order Rosales; family Rosaceae; genus Malus; species Malus domestica. Next base: position 14,266,984 of record NC_091672.1, read on the forward strand.
CATCACCCTGTCTCCCATGCAACAGTCCGATGGAAAGTGCAACAGGAACTTATAGCAGGAGTCACTGCTCAAGAGTGGTTTTTTCTTCTTTCCTGTACTAATCTTAAAGGCATGCCAAAGTGCTCACAAGAGCAGATGGTTGTGCTATACTTAAAGAGGAACCGCCAAAAGAATAAGTAAGATCAACGGGGAAGTGGTTGCAGAATCCTCCCCGGGCCCAAACAAGACAGAAGAAAAATAAAGAGGCTGAAACAGACCTTTACTGAGAACCTCTAGATCGTGAGTCTTGGACAACTAAAAGTTTAGTAGTTTTTACAAGAAACCCGACTATGAGGGGAGCCACTAGAGCACCAAGATACAGGTAAGTATTGTTCCTTTCATAATAATATCTATCAGACAACTAACAAGTGCAGGACATTGAGGGGGCAAGTGGAGGCCATGATAAAAAACAAAAAAATGACAATGCTCCCTAGACATGTGGCCAATCATTCATAACTGGTCAAACAAACGAAGTTTCCTAAGCAGATTGCTCCATCAATAGTGCAACTCCGTCCCAGATTATAACCATGATTTTATGAGAAGCCCGACCCTGGTGAGGAAATGTAAGCTTAGAGATGAGCAAGACTAGAAAAGAAATCATTAAAAGAATCTGTAGGGTGAACAACCCTGCACTTTGTCATTGGAAATCAGTAAAACAAAACATAATCTCTCTCAGTCAGAAAGGTGTAGAATGTATCCAGCTCTTATACCATGACAATGGGTAATAACACTCATGGTGTTAAACTGACAAATCCAAGAGTGCACACATCACGTCGTTGGAATAACTGCAGACAGATACAGTTAAATGAAGAGATTATCTTACTCAGATCCAGCCAGAAGGAAGTAATCACTGAAGTCCCATGGATGATCACTGTACTGGTTATTTCCGCCCATAAGACAAAAGTGGAGTTCACACTAGCCACTCTTTTTCCGCATAGAACTTGAGTGGGGAAAATATTGGGTGCATCCAGTGCAAGGGATTCCTTCAACCTTGCACCAGACCATCGTAAGTGTTTTTTAGAGACAGACAAAAACCATTGTCATCAAGGAGGAGACCAACAATGAAACAGTATGATGACAAAAGTCAGTACCCAAATGGTTACTAATACCTTAAAGGAGTTGTTTCCGAGTGTAACATTCCATTAACATTTATCCTTCCTCCGTCCCTCCTCAACCCCCTCTGCTCCCTCTTCCCCTATATTTCCATCCAGTCCCCCCGCCCTTCTCTATCTTTAACTAATAAGACAATAACTGAAAACCAAAAATGTAGTGACAATCAAAAAGGCCCTAAGTAGCTGAGTCTGAACATGATTTGGATAAAAAAAAAAAAAAAGAGCATGAATTCTTGATACGGATAGAAAAGGAGTACAAATTCTTGTGGTCATACTAAAAGTTCAATACATTTTCGAGGTTAAACTTGACAAAACAATTTCTCTATTATCTTTTTTTTTTTTTTTAGAAATCAACTACAAAGAAGGCAGAAAGAAAACAAACAAAGACCGAATTAATAAAAATTCTTGTAAAAACAAACCAAAGCCATCTCAACCACATAGGTGCACTCATAAACATTAGAAAAATTTGGAAACATTCGATCAACGATTTCTATGAATGATTCCAACAATTTCTTCATTTCGTTCGCCGAGCATCTTGATTATAACCTTTTAATTTATAAATAAATGAAGCCCCCTCTAAACCAATTGGTACAGAATTAAAAGGATCAACAAAAAGCACAATTAAATTAATCATGTAAAAATTAGAGGAAACTGGTTCAATTTGAAGGAAGGCCATGTCAAAATTGCAAGGGAATCAGAGGACATAAATATAATGAATAAGTAAATAAATTGAAAAAACCGGTTCTGAAAAGAAAATACGCACTGTCTGGTCCGCCAAGCTGAGTAATGGCATCGACGAAGCGGTCGTGGAGATCTGAAGTCCAGCGGAGCCGTTGCTTCCCGCTTCCACCGCCGGAAGGCGTTGGGCTTTTCACGGAGGAACCGCCGCTGACAACCCCGACGTTCGCAAGCTCTTGGGAGCTCTGGGGCTTGTGTGGGACCAAGCTCGCCGTTGAAAACTTCTTGGCGTGATACATGTTAAAGATTCTGCCCAATTACCAACACCCAATCGGAGACGGAGAGAGGGGGGAAGAGAGTGAAGGTGCCGGCGGTGCAGAAAATTGAGGTTCCCTCCGAGTGGGAATTCTATCAATCGAATAGACGAGTGATAAAATTCTGTTGAGGGAGTCGGAAATGGTAAGCTTTGTCTGTCTGTAATTGGACTGGACGCGATTGGAGGCCTGCAATTTGGTAAACGGCGTTTTTGGACGATACACAAATAAGGTCAAAAGCCACGCCACCCGGCCACCCAAAGCTTTTGGTAATAAGTGGTGTTAAAACTTGCTTCCATCAAATTCTGCATCAATCATCACGGAGTGGTCCAGTGATTTGGGATAAATTTTACTCGTATTTCACATCACATGTTCTAGGTTTAATTTTTTTAGTAAATCGCACGATGATAACAGGACGGAGATTGAAATGCTTGTGTGAGTCTTTCCGACCCCAAAAAAATATACAAACGTGATAAAACCACCTACTGGTTCCTTTTTAAAAAATAAAATAAAATGTTGCACGAATGCTACCAAGAATAAGAGCCGTATTGGTTGATGTCTGCATAAGCGCTTAGAAGGACGTCGATATTCGTAAGGACCGTTATGAAAAGGCTCAATTTGCATGTTTAAAGGGAAATGGGGATGCTTTGGCCCTTAGGAGACCTAATTTTCATATCTGAAGATTTTGAACAAATCAAGCAGTATCTAGAAATTAAGGGCTAATTTGAGATTGATGTGCTTATTTTTAAAAATGTTTCTACTGTACTTTAAGAATGATCAGCTATAAATAAAGTATATTTTTAAAACTGTTGTGAGTACAAAAACAAGTATAAAAGTGTTTGGTAAATACTAATATAGAAAAGGTTTTATAACTCTGCGTAATGACAAAAATAGACGTAATGTGGAAAATATCTTTCTATTAACTTTTTTGTTAAAAAGATGACTCTCAAATCTATCTAATCTTTTTTCCTTCATATTATCTTAACATCTGTAGTTGCATCGCCAAAACCTACTTAAAAAAAAACAAATATAAATAAATAAAATTTGGGAATTGTTATTAGCACTCCAATAATCTTATTGGCACTCCAAACTTTCTATAATTAGAAAGAAAAGTACACTTGTGAGGAGTGTAAAATGAGATTTTTGAAGTGCTAATAACAGTTCCCTAAAATTTTCTTCAATGTCTTCAAACAATAATAACATAAAATAAGCATACATACAAAAAAATTATGAATGCATCAAACTTGCAGCAATGTTGTTCCAGAATGTCTCTATTTCTTGTGCAGTAGGTCCTTCGGTAATATGATATTTTTCTTGTTCTTCATCCGAGTTTGAGCCATCATTCAAGTTAACCTTCATGTTGTCAAAATGAGTATCACGTTGGGCATGCCTTCTTATATAATTGTGAAGCGTCATAGTTGCGATTATTATTTTGACTTGCTTCTTAAAAGGGTAACTAGGCATGTCCCTTAAAATGTTCCACCTCTTTTTCCATACACCAAAAGTTGCATTCAATGACACTCCTAAGGGAAGAGTGTATGTGGTTAAATACCTCTTTAGATCTCATTGGTTCTCTACCCCTACGAAAATCAGGAAGATGATACCTTTCACCATTATAGGTTCCTAAATAACCACTCATTTGTGGGTACCTAGCATCCACAAGATAATATTTTCCTGTAATGTTCAAAGCATGCTACTACGATAAAAAATTTAAAAATTAAAAATTAAAAAAAAAACTCTAAAAAGTGCCTAATCAAATGCAGAATTTGAGACATATGCACAAGTTTGAGACATTACCATTTTGAGGCTTAGAAAACTTTAAAGCACTATTTCGTAATACATATAAGAATATCCTTGTATCATGTGCAATTCATTCCCAACCTCACATGCAAAGATGAATTGCATGTCAAAATTACATTCGGCCATTACATTTTGAGTTGGTCTCCATTTCCTCTCAATATATGGTACTTGATCTCTAGAAGGTATTATGGCTTGAACATGTACACCACCAGTAGTACCAATACAATTCTGCAAATAATTATTATAACACAATTTTCAATAAATATAATTTAATTCATAAGACAAAGCAAGAAGTATCATATCTATTTATTATTTTTTTACCTTAAAGTGGGGCATATATCTAGAGTCCCTCAATATCTCTGCAAGAACACCATTAAACTCAAGATCCAGCAGTTTGATAACATCAATAGTCTTAATATATACAATATCAAGTAACTGACTAAAGTATATGCTTACAATCTTGCCGAAGTGTTGAAATCGTTATTGTGCTAACCTATTCTTTCACCTTGTCCTAGAATAAACAAAAACATTCTTAACATTTCACTAGAACACGTTCTCCTTGAACCTTTCAATCCATACTTGTTTTGCAGGTCACTACACAATCTCATAAATACCACTTTGTCCGTTTTGAACATCCTATGACAACTCCTCTCATTTCCTCGTAATATTTCCATCAACCACTTATATCATGTTTGAGAAGAATCCATACAAGGTGTTTTGTGGATATATGTTTGATAATAATGTTTTATAATACGAACACAAAGGCATTCAGTTTGGTTTAACTATTCCTCATCTTGCAAGATGTCTATATCTTGAAAGAGATCTGCAATTTTGAAAAAAATAAAATCTCATCATTTTTCCTGCAAATAGGAGGAGTACATGCATGAAAAAAAAAATTATTCTTAAATAGAGAATCCAAATAACAACCATCCAATTATAATCCCAAGTAAAACACAAAGAAATCCAAGTAACCATCCCAAATGACAAATCAAAATATAAACTCAAGTTCCAAGATATTTTAGATTATATTGTCTACCACAAAATATAAAACATTGCAAACTAAATGCATTACATGGCACCTAATTTTCATCTTGCTCATAGATAAGCAATTGAAGCTTGATGTTCAGATCTTCTATAATTAAGAACATTTCTCTCATCTCTTGTTTTAGAAATAATCGAGTTGCAAATAGTCATAAGGAGATCTCAGGCCCTGCACCAGGCAAAGATGAAACCATCTTCATCACTTCAGCAATACTACTATTTTGTAAACCCTTTACCATGTTTAAAGTTGTATTTTTACTCTCAATTACACCAACCATATGGTCAATTTGTTCTGACAACTTGGACCTTGATGCTGTTGGAATTCATAGGAAGCTTCAATTGAATGAACTTGAAGAAATTCGGAACGAGGCGTACGAGAACGCTCTTATTTACAAAGAGAAGTCGAAGGCATTCCATGACAAGATGATTCATACCAAGACATTTGTCGTAAGGCAGAAAGTGTTACTATTCAATTCCTGCCTTCGATTGTTTCCAGGTAAGTTACGTTCTAAATAGATGGGCCCGTTTGTTGTTACTAATGTCTTTCCTTATGGTGCAGTCCAAATTCAAAGTTTAAAGATCGGAAACGATTTCAAAGTGAATGGACATCGTTTGAAGCCATATTATGACCACTTTGAGGAGCATGCCGTGGAGGACATACCCCTCCAGGCCGTGGGCTCCAATGAAGCTTAAAAGAAGGTATCATCCGTTTGGAAGATGTTAAAGCAAGCGCTACTTGGGAGGCAACCCATGCAAATAAAGAAGAACTAGGAAGCTTCGGCATCACAACTAGATTTGCGTTCCTACACCCTACTTTTTATTGCTTTTACTTTGCCATGCTTGTCATGTTTGTTAGCTGTGTCGTTTGCTTGCTTATGTGTGAGTTTATGTTTAAAACATTAAAGACAATGTTTGGTTTAAGTGTGGGGGGGGGCAAACAAATGTTTTTGTTAAAAATTCATGGGTTTTTATCACCTATCCCCTCTAGAGTTGTTTCTCACTATTTTTAAGTGTTTTTAGTGTGTTTTGAAGTGTTTTAGTGTGTTTTGAAAGAAAAATACAAAAATTTGAAAAAAAAATAGAAAAGGTTTTGAAAAACCCAAAAAGAGTCGTTTTTGTGTGTTTGTTTGTGTCTTAGGGTACCCTCCAATACAATGATGAGGATTTGGTTTTTAATTACATGACCGTTAAAGAAAAATTACAAACATGGATGAAAGTTTGATATGCTCTTTGGTTTATACTTGGTTGTAATTGTCATTAACGAATTCACATGTAATCACAAAGGAAAAAAATTAGTTTTTGTAACATGCCTTGAAGGAAGGAACTCAAACTAACGTTACAACCCTGAGAGACTTAAGCCTAAACTTTGTTTGGAGAGTTATTAATCTGTGATGTTATTGTTTTCTAAAGTCATTGCATGATCTCATCATTCTTTGCTTGGTTGCTACATAGAATGCATTTTCCTCATTTTAGTTCCAAATACTAGAACTCATGTCCGTTTCATTCAAAGCATGAGATTGAGTGCATAACATATAACAAGATGAAGTTTTAGTTACCACCAAAGCCAAAAAGCCTTAATCCCATGCATATGTTTTTTAGGTTTAACCCCTTTGAGCCTTATTTAGCCTATTTTCCTTGTTAGCCACATTATCCTTACCTAACCTAGAATAGGACTACCCATACCCTTGTTCTTAAAGGATAATGAAGCATAACTTAGAGGGAATTCCTTTTGATCAACATATTGCAGAAAATAAATGTGGGGGAAGGTATTTCGTTGCAAATCTATTGAGTTGTACATTTTATGTGCCAAATAATGAGTAGGGCACGAGAAAAGAAAAAGAAAAAAATATAGAAAAAAATCATGAAAAGAAGAAAAAGAAAGGAAAGAGAAGAAAAGAAAAAAAAGTTGTGAAATAAGTGAGAAAGAACTCACAAGTATTGGTTGTTGAAGAAATAGTCCAAAAAGTTTGAATTGACCCTAAGTATGTACGAACTCCCCTTGGTGTTCGAAGTTAGTTGCTGCAATCAAAAGTTAAATTCTAAGTGTTGATTTCATTGTTTTGCTTACTATCTCTATAAGAATATTTGTTTATCCTTATCTTTCTTTGTTAGCCAATACCCCCTAGCCCGTTACAACCCTTAGGCTTCAATCTTGAGTGTTGTGTGTTCAATAATGTGAAGTTTGGGATTGGTATGAGCATATGGTATCCCTGGTTCTCACTTCTAAGTGGTGGCATTCTCACTAGATCATATATATACATGCATTAATAATTCCAGAAAGTGCCTTATTTGATTATGATATATGTGAGTGCTAGTCTACATGTTTACATCAATTTTCTCACATATACCTAGTATAGGGAGTGTAGTTAGAAAATTTGTGTGAAAATAGAGAGTATATCTGGTGAGAAATTGACGGAATTCTCTAAGGCATGTTACTACATTCAAAATGTTGTTTTAATTGATTAAATGCGAGCTAGTGAGTGGTGACTGCAATTAAGTGTGTGCTCGAGGGTAAGGATAACTAAAATATGTGGGAGTAGTGATTTTTAACATGTCATGTTTCATTGGAAATCCCTGAGACAAATGTTGGAAGGTCTAGGTTATGTTTTGTTTGTTTCGTTTTGCTCGAGGACTAGCAAAAGCTAAGTGTGGGAGAATTTGATAGAAGCATATATATATGCGACTTAGTTAGCTTGTTTTCTTGCATTTTCATAGTTAGTTTCTATTTATTATAGTGATTTAAGCTGTTTTCGTGTGTTTGTAGGTCTAAATGACAAAGTTGGCAAGAAAGTGCAATTTGGAGCATTTTGAAGCAGCTTTGGGCATCAAATGGATAGCTTATGAGTTGAGCAAGATGGATGGACGAATTTGAAGACCAAAGATGTCTAGGAATGTGTGAGAGAGATGGAGAATTAAAATTGGAAGTTTTGAAGATAAGGAATCAGCTACAAAGAATGAACATTATCCAACCTTATCTAAAACATTATCCAAACAAATCTTATCTTATCCTTTCCTAATCTAGCCTTATCCTATCTTATCTTATCCAAATCAGTTTGTGCCTTAATTCCAGCCATTTAGAGCAACTCCAGCGAATGCTGGTTGCTCGGGCGACAGGGGAGGAGAAAGGGCCTGAGGGTCGGTGGGAGCAGCTCCAGCGGGGAAGGGCCCGAGTGAGGGTGGGAGCCCGAGCGAAGGGGGGGTGGGGAGTCGACGGGCCTGTGGCCCGAGGGCTTTGCAATTTTTTATTTTTTTGTGTCAGAGAGAGAGAGAGAGAGAGAGAGATGGTTTTTTATTATTTAAACAAACAAAAAAAACTATTATTTTAATTGCTTATTGCCAGGGGGAAGGGTTCCAAGGGTGGAGATGTAAATGGCAATTACTGTTCATTAATGGTAGTTACTATTCATTTAAGGCAGTTACTGTTTAATAGGGTGGATTGAATAGTGGATTGCCAGGAGGAAGGACTCCATGGGTGGAATTGCTCTTATAAGGGATAATTATGCATTTAAAATACATATTTTAGAGCCCTTATCCCTTATGTGCCGCATATATGCCTTCCCTTTGGAGATTTAGGAATTGTAATCCGTCCCTAAAACCCATGTCGTGTATCCTTGTCCCTTTATGTTCAGAAATCTGTTCTGAAACATCATTTCTAGAAGCTTTAATTCCTGCTGCACCTTTCTAACCTAATTCCCCTTGGTTTTTGGTTGTTTTAACCCATTCCACTTGGGTTTTGGTTACACAATCCTATCCCTACTCATCCTTATGTCGTGCCTAGCCCTATATATACATACTTGTGTGCCTATTTCAGAAGTTACGCACCCATATATATTCAGATACACTTCGGAGAAAAATGAGGGAGTGCTGCAGGTTTCTTGGAGAATTCTTGGAGATTTGTGTGTGCTTGCAAGGAAGGAAGGAGAAGAAGGAGTTTTGTGTCGTGGCTTGCAATCCAAGGAGAGTTTGAAATCTGCCATTGGAGTTGCTGGGACATTCCTGGTTCTTTCCACCCTTAGATTTGTTTCAATGTTGGTTTTAATGTTGTTTTCAATTTCTAAAGACATGTGGAACTAATTTCTTTATAGTTGAGGTGAATTCGAAACCATGATTATATGTTTTATATGAATTGATTACATCTAGTTATTGTTTCTTGAGTCTTGAATGTGATTTGCTTATTTGAGTTATCAAACTTGTTTATGTATGTTGATTGAAGATGCATACTTAATTTGCATGCATGAATTTGATGCTAGAGTATAAGGGAGTTTCACCTAATCGTTATGAACTTATATTCACAAGTAGTGGAAGTCACTAGTCATGATTGTGTTAAGTAAATTCTAGGCAGGAGTATCATGCTTTTCATAGTTACGAATGCTTTGTCAATGTTTATGGTTTTCAAAGAACTTAATGACCTTTAATATGTCTTTCTATCAAGCTTTTCATAGTTAGGGAACTTGATAAGGATAATTTGGTTGCGATGCGTATTCCATTCAATTCAATGAGTTAAGAAAAATCTGATGGTTAATTTGTGCTATCATGGTTAACTTGGGGTGTTGTTATTCATAGTCTAAAGGAATAATAACTAGAAATTGGTTTGTATGCATATGTCATGTGTGGAGAATGACCCTCTAACTAGCCTTTCACCCTTTTCAATTCACCTTAAATTTGTTTTCATTGTTTGTTTCTTCAAAGTTTCTTGATTTAAGTTTTAAATTCATCAAAAACAATCCTCCATTCATTAAGTCTTGTTAGTTGAGTCATAATCTGTTTTCTTTTAATCTTTTGAGTCAAGTTAAGTTTATTTTCGTCAAAATCACTTGTTAGGTCTAGAATTGAGTCTTTTCGATTGTTTGTTACTGCTTTAGTGGAGGATGTTGAGTTATGTAAATATGTTGATCTAAATACAAAGTTAATTTGTGTTCGAGCTTGTTTCAGTCCTATTTATGGTTCCCAAAATGTCACTTATTGCAAGTTTGGGACAAAGACTACATGATGTTATCGATATATAATGTATACGTCCATTCAACTAACTTTAAATAACAGGGAAATGTTGCTTTCGTAGTTTTGTTGGTACTTGTATATGATAATACAATGTATTATAATTTACATAATTTATAGTTCATTATATATAACAATGCATATCTAGTTTATATATATTCACATAACTTACATATTGTTCATTATTAATAATAATTTGTTTCTAATTTGTATATGGCATCAAATATAACGTTTAATTTTTTATTACTCATGGCATCTATTATTAACGAAGGTTCAAATAATGTTGCAATGTTGTTGCAAATAGCATTTGCCACGGTCATGTCTTGTCGTATATAGTTGTCCAAACATTTGCAATATAAGTTTGTTGCAACACGTCCATCGTCATTATAAGGTCATCGCCAAAAGAATTTTACGACATTTTTAACACATTTCTGACGCATCCCTTCTGCTTGCAAATTTTTTTTGCAGCCAACGAATGATTATAGTTTGGCTAAACAAAATTTTCTAAAGGCAACTGGTGAAGGTGACAGTTTGGTTAAACATTAGAGTCATCAAATCAGCTCAATTTAGGACTCTTAACTATTTGGTTAAACATCAAGCTCTCATTTTTCAACTGGTTATCTATCTTAAATCTCAGCTGGCGAAAAGTCTTTGATTCTTTCACATGAGGAGGTCACTCATTAGTATTCTTGGCAAATAGAGCGATCTATGTTTGGTTACTCCCAAGTCATATTCAGAGTTATGCATTCAGACAGCCGAACAACTTTTACCATAAAGACATTCATTTCCTTAAGTATCTTTATCCTTACAACTTGATACCAATTCGGTGCACCTATATTCTCACCAATAGAGTCGAGACTGCCAGACATAGTGCAAAAGATTTAGAACTTCATAGTGATTTTCATAACCTTGTCTTTAGCTTAAAGAACCCTAGGCCGATAGTGTTCCTTCTTAGGCCAAAGTCGCTCGGTGCAGAAGTCAACAACGCATTTAATCATCACATGACCACATTCATATTATTTACACGATCTAGCTCAATAACGAGTTTGCACGCCCGCATAGCAATCAACCACATAAGAAAATAGTTATCAAATTAGTTACTTGGCCTGTGCACCACGTAAGTTTTGTAACTTTCAGAGTCAACAATACCAGATTTGTAAAACTGCAACCTAGTTCACATACAACAATCGCAAGCTCAGCTCGCGACGATGGGATTTTTCCCTTTCTTTAGCTCGCCAGTTTTATGGTTTTGTTTAGGTTTATATGAAAATAACCAATTATCAAGCAAATATATATGTGCACTGATAGTGGAAGAGTTTGATTAAGGCACAATGAGTTAGTGTGTCTTGAACTCGTGATTTGTGAGACTGGAACTTAAGATCATCCTCTTACCAAGTAGCAAGTAGGTATAAATATCCATTTACATGAATCAAACTTAAAGATCTCATACTTTCAAGTAGAATAGAGATGAACATCACTAGATTGTAATGCTAAGTGACATAATCAAGAATTATCTTTTTAGATGTGACTTCAACATTGTATAGCCTTAAGTGTTGTGCAACTATTAGATATTCTATTTTAAGTTTCAGCTATTAACTTGGCTGAATATGGTCGAAATATTAATATTGACCTAAGAGCAACTCCAGCGGATGCTGGTTGCTCGGGCGACAGGGGAGGAGAAAGGGCCTGAGGGCCGGTGGGAGCAGCTCCAGCGGGGAAGGGCCCGAGTGAGGGTGGGAGCCCGAGCGAAGGGGGGGTGGGGAGTCGACGGGCCTGTGGCCCGAGGGCTTTGCAATTTTTTATTTTTTTTGTGTCAGAGAGAGAGAGAGAGAGAGAGTTTTTTATTATTTAAACAAACAAAAAAAACTATTATTTTAATTGCTTATTGCCAGGGGGAAGGGTTCCAAGGGTGGAGATGTAAATGGCAATTACTGTTCATTAATGGTAGTTACTATTCATTTAAGGCAGTTACTGTTTAATAGGGTGGATTGAATAGTGGATTGCCAGGGGGAAGGGCTCCATGGGTGGAATTGCTCTAAGATATAATTCAATTCGAAATCAATATTCTCATGAACTAATTTAAAGAACAAATAAAAAGGAATTGAAGCATTTACCTAAGATATAAATTCACATCACCAACTCGCCTAAGTTGACGGAACCTGTATGGAATTGAGCTCGTCGGTTCTCTATAAATTCGTCAGAAAATAGAGTAGTTAGGGTTTGAACTAGAAATCACAAATTTGAAGCATATCTTCACACGCAATAGGTGTAGAAGATACTTGAGGTGATGAAGAGCCGTTTCATACCAACCTAGAGGTCGCCCTTGTTGGAATCGTCGAAGTTGTTGCTAGCTGCCATTTTGTATTCAGTGAGTCTCAAAGAGAAGAGCAAGAGAGAGGATAGAGAAGCGAGAAATGAAGAGTTTTAGGAGAGGGTTTGGTTTTGGTTCATTTGAGGTTTGAGATTTTTCAGGTGTCACAAAGAGGAGCGAAGAGAGAAGGAGAAGAAAAAAAAATCAGTATATATAATTTGTAAATAGACAGACATACTTGAAGTAACAGAAAATTAGAAGGGTAAAATTGTCACTCCAATGTGCTTTTGAATAGTGATTTAGTGTAAAATGAGTTTTAGTATATATTAAACTGTCACTCCAATATTACGTATCATTGAAGGATTTTTTTATATATTTTTTTGATACAATGATATATCTAAACTAAAGACTAAAAAATAAATTAGTATCAAACTCATCATGCACAAAGGTCGAAGTTATGACTTCATTTAAAAGTGAAAATGATATCACTAGACTTGTAATACTAAGCAGCAATCATTATATTAGATTGCGATTTTGTTATAACTTTGTTGTGGTCACTTTAGTACTACATTTTAAAGATTGCAATTTTGTTTTAACTTTATTTTGGTCACTTAATACTGCAGTCAAGTGACTTTCGTTTCTTTTCTCACAGAAAAAGTCTTATGTTTGAATCTCATGAGCGACAAGTTTGATTAAAGGTTAGCATGACCCATCATTTATATCACCAAATTATTGACAACTTAACCAACTGTTATTAGATCTAAAGTTGTATGATTAAAGCTCTCTTTGTTTATATTTCTAGTGTGACAGGACTAGGGTGGTGCTATCCAATCCTCTTTTTACCTCCCATAAACCCCCCTCAATATTTGGCCACCTATTGAAGAAAATTAAAAAATATAAATTAACAAGCCGTGTTTGAGAAGTAAAAATAAATGTGTGTGGATTGTCCTAAGCAAGAATACAAAACTTTGTTTTTGGAATCAAATTTGTGGGGCAACCTCTACTTGGTGACCAGTCACTTCACAATATACAAAAATTCCAAAAAAAAAAAATATAATAAGAAATGCCAAGTGCAGCCATGGTCCGAAATGCCGATAATATCGGTGATATATCGCCAATATTATCGGTTTTTAGGGGAATCGAAATTTTTTTCGCTATCCAAATGGTTTTCGGGATAATATCGCGATATTATCGATATTATAGATAATATCGGAGAATACTCGGAGAAGAATGCTGGAGCTGTAGAAGCTCCGGCCAACTGTAAAACAGGACCCTAGACTCCGATCTAGGTATGAAAATCAAATAGAAGACGAGATGAACGTTTTTATATATGAAGTTTGCCGTGAAACAGTCGGAGGTGTTCGGAAAGTGAGTCGACACCCACGGCCTCGCTGGAGTTCGCCGAGTTGCAGAGACGAGAAGGAGAATGAGAAAGACGAGGTTGTTGATGATGATGGGTGTGCGTGTGTGTATGTGGGTCTCGGACCCTCGATGCAGAGAGAAAGGAGAGAGACGGCGGCAACGAGGGAGAAGCAGAAGCCGATCTGCTGATGTGGGTCTTTGTGCGTGTGTGTGGGAGTGGGAGAAGGATCGAGAGACCTTGGGTCTCTGTGCGTGTGTGTGTGTGTGGGAGAAGGATCGAGAGATGTGGGAGATCTGTGCTTGTTGTGGGAGAATGGAGAAGGGGGAGAAGGGATTTCAGAGCCAGAGAAGAGAGAAGGTTCGAGAGTCTGAGAAAGAGACTGTATGCGTGTGAGGTGAGTGTGCGTGTGTGGTGTCATGTCTGTGTGTGTGTGTGGTTGGGTCATCTCATCTGAGATCTGACTCATGCGGCCTGACTGATTTCACAATATGTCAATAACTTTCTGCAATTTGAGACCATGGACATCAAATTATACTGCTTTTATAATGAAATTGTGTGCCACTGTGAGTCTGTGATATTCTTTCACATGCAGAACAGTGTGCCATTGTCTATTATATTCTTTCACCTTATCAGAGGTGGAGTATCAGAGGCATTCAAAGCATTTTAGTTTCTTCTTCTTCCCTTACCATTTTCAAAGCCATTCCAGATCCATTCCAAAGCTTGAACACAAAGGGTTCCATATTTATGGTAAGTTTTACAAACTTATATTTATATTATTGTAATTTATACAACAACAAATAAATTTGTGTGGACTCGTATGTTAATTTTTTTAAGTAATTAATACTTGCATGTTACTTTTTGTAAGTAATTAAGTAATGTTAACAATTACATGTTAATTTTTTTAAGTAATTAAGTAATGTTGTATAATTATTCCCTAGGATAATTTTAATATGTTTAATGTTATTTATTATTTTATTAATATTAGGTTTTATTATCAAATTGGATTATTATTCATTAATATTAGGTTTTATTATCAAATTGGATTATTATTCATTAAATTGGATTATTATCAAATTGGATTATTATTCATCACCATGTTTTATATTAGGATTATTTTTTTATCAAATTGGATTATTATTCATTAATATTAGGTTTTATTATTCCATATTATTTGTATAATTACTTAAATTTTTACAATCATTTTCTTTACTTTGTATTTAATTCTTCTGTAGAATAACTTTATTATTTAGGTTCTCTTATTTTATCAAAAAATAATTGTCTAATTTTCATGAAAAATAAATATAGGTACGTTTAAGATGTCCAGTGAAGTTACTAAACGTGATCCAGCTTGGGAACATGGAGACCCAATAGACGGAAACAAACATGGCACAATTTGCAAATATTGTGGTCGGGTAATGAAGAGTGGCGGAGTGACACGACTTAAGTACCATCTTAGTGGATTAGATCCAGCAAAAAATGTCCAACGATGCGATAATGTCCCCCCAGAAGTGAAGGCATTCATCAGCACATTATTAAAAAATAAAAAACAGCAGAAGGAAAAGATAACACATGGAATGGAAAATATTCGAGCTGGGCTACGAGGAGAAGTCATTGGCCAAGTGGTTGATAGTGATGATGATGACGATGAAGACGAATGTGATGATGACATGGGACCTGAAGAACGACGCAGTTTGAAACAAGCATTATGTGCCTCCAAACAGTCAGCATGGGAAAGAGAACACCTTCATAAAATTCCTAATAGAGCACAAGGTTTCGGGATAAGTGGTGGTGCACAACTGAGACGGGGAGGTAGTCTTAGAGAATCACAACCAACACCACCAATAGCTCCAAGTTTATATAAGTCATCCAAAGCACGTCAAAAGAGTGTTTGGAGTTATTTCACTGGAGGTAATGTGAAGGAGGGAATGAGGCGTCTAATTAGCAAGTTCTTTATCTATGAAAATGTCCCTACTGAGAAAGCATCATCACATCATTTCAAAAATATGGTAGTGGGATGTCAACAGGCCGGTGTTGGAGTACAACCTCCCACTCCCTATGAGATAAGAAACAAATATTTGGATATGGAGTATAAAGACATTGGCGAGTATGTTAACAAGTTGAGGTCAAAGTGGGAAACTAATGGTTGCACAATCATGTGTGACGGATGGACTGGCCCGACCAGATTGTCTATTATAAACTTCATGGTATACTCCAAGGGAAAGACAATTTTTTTGAAGTCTGTTGATGCTTCAAACCATATAAAGAACTACAAGTATATTTACAAATTATTGAGGGATGTAATCATGGAGGTGGGAGAGCATAATGTTGTCCAAGTCGTAACCGACAACGGTTCTGCATTTGTCAAAGCTGGAAAAAAGTTAATGAAGCATCATAATGTGTTTTGGACATCATGTGCAACACATTGTATTGACCTCATGTTTGAGGCAATGGGGAAGAGAGAGAATGTTGCTACTGTGGTCAAAAGAGCTAGAATGATCACAAATTATATTTACAATCATGGTTGGTTGTTGGCAAAGATGCGTGAATTTTGTAAAGGAGAAATTATTCGTGCAGCTACCACTCGATTCGCCACCAACTATATTGCATTAGACAGCCTACTTAAGAAGAAAGCAGGGTTGAAGCAACTATTCACTAGTGACGATTGGGCCAACCACAATTTCAGCCGCTCAAATACAGGTCGTATGGTGGAAAGTATAGTGCTTGATCATGCTTTTTGGACTCAATCAGAACATGTGTGCCAAGTGTTTGAACCTCTTTACAAAGTTTTACGGATCGTTGGCATAGAAGTGTATTCTACTATGGGGGCAGTATATGAGTTGATGCGTGTAGTGAAGGATGAATTGGAAAAAAAACATGGTGCAAGGTGGGTCATAAAGATAATTGAAGACCGATGGTATAAAACATTATACCATGATTTGCATGCAGCATGTATAAATTATGTCATAATTTGCAATTCATTTCTTTAGTTGCATAAGTATTATTTCTCTTATTAGAGTATGTGTTTCTTTAAAACAGCATATTATTTGAATCCTCGATACCAATACAGACCCGGTGTTGGAGATGATGGTACCTTTATACGTGTTGTACATAATGTATACTCTAAATTAGACCCTGCATCACCAACAGTTGGCCAATTTGGAAATGAGGTACACAATTACTTAAATTATAATAATTACTTTGTTGGATTAAACTAACACGATTTATTGAATTCAGCTAACATGGTTTAAAGATGCAAGAAGAACTTTTGGAGAACCAACATCAATTGCTGCTCGAACAACAATGTCTCCTAGTGAGTGTAAACATATTTCACTATAAGTTTATAATAGAATTTGTTTGAGTTATTAAGCTTATCAACATTATTTTTCATTGTAGCTGAATGGTGGATCATGTATGAGACCGATGCACCAACTGTGAGAAAGTTAGCAATCAAAGTATTATCACAAACAGTTTCCTCATCTGCTTGTGAAAGAAATTGGAGCACATTTGCACTCATACACACAAAGCAAAGAAATAGGTTGGCTCATAGTAGGTTGGAAAAATTAGTTTTTTGCTACTACAACATAAAACTTCAAATTCGAGATAAGAAAGCAGAAATAGATCATGTCGACCGTGGTGACCCACTAGATGTGTTTGATATTGTTGGTGAAGATGATGATACAGAGGGTAACCAACTTTATCAATGGATTAGACCTTTTCATTTAGATGATGATGAAGGCAACCCAGCTCCCAGAGTTGCTGAAGAAGCACGTAATGAAGGGATAAATGTAGAAAGAGTA
The DNA here is from genome assembly GCF_042453785.1 of Malus domestica. Taxonomy (NCBI): domain Eukaryota; kingdom Viridiplantae; phylum Streptophyta; class Magnoliopsida; order Rosales; family Rosaceae; genus Malus; species Malus domestica. The sequence continues at coordinate 14,284,434 of NC_091672.1, forward strand.
TTAGAGGAGGAGGTGGGATCTAGCAGCGCTGACTCTTTGGAAGAACTTTTGCGCCCAAGACCAAGAAACACTGGAATTCCACCTTCTTCCAATCCTACACAACCACAACATCGTGCTGATACTAATGATAGCTCTAGTACAGGATTAGGAGACTCACCTACCACTGGAGGTGGGAATGATGAAGGATACAGTGGAGCTGGAGGTAGTGGTGGTGGATATGGAAACTATTATGGACCACCTCCCAGATTTATGACCCCTTTCACTGGTGAGGCAAATTTCACGCATGCAACACAGGATGATGACCATGGCAGTAGGCGGGCAGGACCAGGAATTGGTGCCATAGGGAAGGACTATACTCGTAGAGAAAGAGGCAAGGGGATTTTGTCAAGTCAAGAAGATGACTCGTTATCTAGAACTTCGGACTCTGTTAGAGTGGGAAGTAGTAACTATGGTTATACTCATAACCAACCATTTCCCTACCCTTCATATCTCATTCCTGTTGGGATGGAATCGAGCGACTCATGGAAACAATCCCAGACTTAATCTTCAAATGATTTTGCTTATGGACAACCTCAACCAATCTTGAATCCATATGGGTAGCATGTTAACAATTACATGCAAAACTATTTTGGGGATTTATCATTTGATAACTACTCTTCACAATACACTCACTCTACACATAGAGATGATGAAGATAGTGAAAAATTTGAACCTCATAGAAACTCTATGTGGTACTAAAGTGTAAAATATTGTACTAATTCATTATATATAAATGATTATGATGTGTTTAAACTTCTTTCATTAATTACTACATATTTTCTACACTCACAATATTTGTCAGCTCGCTATATAATCAACTTGATAATGTTAAATCCATTATGCAATGTATTTCCTTCCAATTTTTTATTATAAACTAATAGATAATTAACTAAATAAACATCCTGCAAATTTTCAATAAAAATTTCCAAGTTTTTCTTACAATTTCTGTGATTTCCATGTAAATTTTATCGATATCAATATTATCCTGATATTTCAATCGATATTTCCGTGTTTTCAGATTACCAATATTTCCGATATTACCGATATATACAATGATTCAGATGGGCATCAGAATGTCGATGTGAATTAAGGGGGCTGAAGAGACAGAGGAGAAAAAAGTGATGGCAAACCCTCGAAGGAACACCCAGAGCTCAGAGAACCCCTTCCACGCCCAAACCCTCACATCCTCTTCAGTCACTCACTTTCTCAAGAAACCCCACGCCTTCCCCTTCCTCCTCTCAATCTTCCTTTTCCTGACGTGGGTCTCTCTCCGGCTCCAGCACTCCTCTTCTCCTTCTCGTTTTTCCATCAACAGAGACGACGCCCATAAAAAATGGAGCCAATCGAGCGATTCCAGAGCCAATCTCGTGAGGTTCGGTTCTGGGTTTCCTTCCCCGATTGCCAAAGACAAGAGGGGATGGTTCCTCGACCCCATCTCGCTCGCCAAAGATTCTCGCATTTCAGGTACACCCCCTTTCTCTTTCTGCACTTTTCGCTTCTGGGTTCGTCGAGAGAGTCGATTTTTCACCAAATATGCAATTGAATTTCTAGCTTGTTGGTTGTGTAGATTGATAGTTGAATTCGCATTCTTATCAAGTTATATTGTTATAGGAAAATGAATTGCATCGTTTTCGTTTTCGATTTTTTTTGCATCGATTTTCTCTTTGACTTGGACTTCCAACTCAAATCTGATCCCATCACACAAATTGCATTTGGTGGTAGTTTGGAGGTTGACGGAATAATTGTGCTCCTTTGTAGGTGGAGCTCTGAGCTGTGTATCGCTTCATCTCGGAGAAATCCGGCCTGGCGGTTTAAGGGGGAATCACAGGCACCATTCTTGCAATGAAACATTTGTCATATGGGGGGCTGAAACAAGGTTTAGGGTAAGCCCGCGCCGTTTCAATACGAGTCTAAATGCCTTTACCATTTGTTTGTTGTTTGGAGTAAACTAAATGTCTAGATCATCTATCCTGGTATCTGGATGCATTCATTTTGGCGATCTACATGATTTTCTAGAGCAATGTGACACGCGTTGAAAAGTACCAAGTTGATAGAGGAGGATAGCATGCATGAAACAACTAAAAGATGAAAACTTTGACATAACTTGCGCTCCATATCTAGATATGTGGACGGTTTGCCTTATTGTGTACCTGATGTCAGGTCAAACCTTATTTCTGGTGGAAAATAAATTTGCTGGTACTTTGTATTTTAGATGTTTAAAACAAGACAACTGAAGGGAACTCACTTAAGTTTTAAATCCCCGCTTCATTTATATGGACAATCTCATTGAAAAAGGACAGGAAGATACATTTGTTTTTTCTCTATGTGCAGTAATTTTTATTCTAATTTCTAACATTGGCGAAATATTGGACCTGCATCTGATATGTCAATATTTTCATCACTCTTTTGCAAGTTGTATTCCCAGATTTTATTTCCCATTTTGCCGATGTTACATGTACCGTTATGGCTTATATAAGTTTAAATTTCCTGATGTTATGGCCTTTTCTGCGGTAAACAGTCAAAGTGATGATGGACCTACACGTAGTAATTAAAGATTGGATTTTAATGTGCATCCATTGGGTAATTTAGCACTAGTTGTTGAGAGAAGGCTTGTAGGTATCTGTTGTTCAGTGCTCACTATGGGAGATTAATATGTAAACCACATGAATACAATCTACGTATAAAATAGTGACGTAATCGTAGATGTCTAATTGCAGTGTTTCACTTCATAAACTTGTTATATTAGTTTACTTACTCTTTTTGTTGTGAACTACTGAAGCTGGAGAATGACCAGGTGGATGAAGGCTATGCTGAAGTGACTATTGGTGCAGATGAGGTTGCTGTAGCAGCAAGCCCAAGTAGCACTGCCCATGCTCTAATAAATATAGATCCGGTACGGACTACATACTTTATAGGATGCCAAGACAGAATCATAAACTATAACAGCTCAAGTACAGATTTTAATGTGTGGAAAAATCTGAGTATAAGTTTTCTGTGAGGCGGCTTATACAGTAACTTAAAGTCTAACATTTAAAAGTTGTTTTGTCCAACATGTGATTTGTAATGTTAGGGCCAAGCTTAGCAAGATTACAGATAGCCTATCTAACAAGATTCTCTTAGCTTTTACGTATATATGTACTTTCTGTCATAGCATGTGATTTGCTGTGCATCGCTAAGTTACAAGTTTACTTGGGTGTTGTCGTTTCAACTAGTATTGCTTCTCAGCAATAATGAATAATGTACAATCCATATCTTTAGCTTCTCGGCAATCATTCTTCTGTTTCCAGAAAACCAAGAATTCTGTTTTCGCCAACTTTTCTCTCACTTAATATTGAAATGGATCTTTACAAGTTTTATGTATCCACTGCCTATATAGTCTTTGTGCAATGAATGCAAGGGGTCGCTAGGAAACGAATATCCTAATTTTTGTTTAAAGTTTAAACTGTCTTTTCATATTGTAAATAAGATTACATTACTTGAGTTATTTGATTTGTGCATAACGTGATGACAATTCTTATATTGCTGTATAGCTATAATTACACTCTTTAAGTTCTCAGTTTCCTCAAGTGTAAAGTGAAAAACCTTTGAGCCAGGTTTGTAGTGATATTTCTCCGACGGACTTTGACTGAAATTTCATAGAAAAGTGAGGCCTAACTAGAGAAAAACTTTGAGCATTGAAGTATTGGTAGTGATATTTCTGCAAGCCTATAGTTGAATATTGCATGCTTAAGAACTTGTACTTTGTGAATCAGCATTTGTAGGCTTCTATGATTCCGTTTCAGCTCATGTTCGATTTTCTGGTCGTTTTGGTGATGCTTTCCTGCAATGGTTGATTCTGGAACAAATCGCATGGACGAAAAATATGAAATTTGGATACAATAAACGTCAATGTCTCAGTTTTCTTCTTCTCCGATTGACCTTGCATTAAAACCCTTATGGAAAGTGCGCAGAAGCTAGAAAGGGTTGAAAACGAAAAAAACAAGATTGTCAAATTCCGTTGGAAGAGGGAGAGCATTGTGACCAACTCCTGATGAATTTTTATGTGAGCGAAGAAAGAAAATTGATGATGTTATGACTTTACAAAGAAGCGATTGTGGATTTGATCTTGAATGAAATGGGTCGGCCGTCCCATTTGTTAAGTGGGCTCGCCCAAGCATTGCTCAAGATCCAAGTCGCCAGCTTTAAATGGCTTAATATTCTTGTAGTCGTGGTTTATTTATTTATTTTTATTTTTATTTTTTGGCGACGTCTTCTCCATCACAATTCTCAGCCTAAACTAGTATTAAGTGATGAACACGGTATCACGTATAACAAAAATGTGGCGATTTTAAAATTTGTCACCTAAAATTTTTATGACGTCTCATACGTGATGCTGGTAGTGACATGGGAAATATGTCACATATTATGAATGTGACGCATTTTAACTTTTAGTGACCAATATCTGTCTTCCAATAATTTTCTTGCAGTGAATATTAACATTAGAGGCTGAATTTATTTTATATGAACTCAAATTACATATCTTTTATCAAGATAGCCTAGTAGTGAACCAAGGATCAATACAAACAAGAGAGAATGAATTTGAACTTTATACCTTTGATGTCTATCTTTGTTTATTTTTTATTTTTGCAAAGTTCATTTTGGAATCAAATTCGCGCACTGCCGCGTGGGAGGAGATGCACCAACTCGACTCCTATAAAACATTAAACAAATTGTCAAGTAACCTTGGCATTGGTTGGGTGTTGGCCAAAGACTCTTTGATGGTTAAGTTAGTAAGCAAATATATGAGACTCAAGATCTTGTATGTTATATTACTAATGCTTTATGTAGGGAGGGGGATTAGACTGTAGAAAACCAAGATCCACAGTTTCTAAATATCTCTCATTTATTGATTCAATGTAATAATGTTACAGTGATGCAGCAGTGTATATATAGACAGTACACTGCTCTTGCAATTACAATTATATCCTTGTCTAATCTATCTATTTACATAAGAAACATAACAAACATTTTAACAAACATCTAACTAATTTTACTTGACTCTTTACACCCCCTCAAGCTGAACTTGGAGGCATCGAAAGGTCCAAGAGCAAGCTTGGATTGCAAATATAGAAATCTAGATTTAGACAGAGATTTGGTATGAATATCAGCTAACTGATCTTGAGAACACACATACTGGACTTTGAGAAGATTAACAAGGACCAACTCTCGGATATAATGATAATCAAGTTCAATATGCTTGGTTCGAGCATGAAAGACTGGATTGGATGCAAGGGATATGGCAGACAGATTGTCACACCAGAGAGAAGGGACTTGAGGAAGATAAAGGCCGAGATCTTTGAACACTTTGCAAATCCATGTGATTTCAGCGGCTGTGTGCGCTAACGATCTGTATTCTGCTTAAGTTGATGAACGAGCAACCGTGGGCTGCTTCTTAGCACTCCAGCTAATAAGATTGGATCCCAGAAATATGCAATAGCCACTAGTAGATCAGCGATCAAATGGACAGCCAGCCCAATCAACATCAGAATAGGTAGTAAGATGAACAGTACCTTTCTTGAACCACAAACCATGACTCACTGTGGCTTTGAGGAATCGGAGAATACGTTTGTCTGCTTAAAGATGTGGTTCTCGAGGAGCATGCATAAATGGACAGACTTGATTTACATCAAAAGATAAATCAGGTCGTGTCCAAGTTAAGTATTGCAATGCACCTACAAGAGATATGTATTCTGTTGGATCAGGTAACAATGGACCGATGTGATCGAGTTTGATAGATCCAAGAGGAGTGAGGCATGGTTTAGCACCATCCATGCGGGTCTTGTGAAATAAGTAAAAAATATACTTGCTTTGATTAAGAAAAGACTAGCAGCAGATCTCTGAACCTCAAGACCCAAAAAATAATGCAAGGGGCCCAAATCCTTCACAGGAAAAACAGTACTTAGTTTTTGAATGAAACTTTGACAAGCTGCAGGATTCGGACCTGTGACAAGTATGTCATCGACATACACCAAGATAATAACAGGAACAGATTCTTGGAGCACAAATAAAGAAGCATCAGATTGAGATTGATGGAATCCCAAGGACTTAAAGACTGCAAATAATTTGTCAAACCAGGCCCGAGGGGCTTGTTTCAATCCATATAAGGATTTGCGAAGCTTGCAGACATGATTAGGATAATTTGGATCACTGAAGCCAGGAGGTTGCTGCATGTAGACATCTTCTTGAAGGTCACCGTGCAGAAAAGCATTACTGATATCCAATTGATTTAGAAACCAGTCATATTGGACTGCAAGAGATAGAAGAATTCGAATGGTGACGGGTTTTGCAACAGGACTGAATGTTTCCTTGTAATCCAAACCAGCTTGCTGATGAAATCCTTTGGCCACAAGTCGAGCTTTGTATCGATCTATAGTGCCATTTGGATGTTTCTTAACTCGAAACACCCATTTAGATCCAACAATATTTTGTTGGGAGGTAAAAGGAACAAGAGACCAAGTGTCGGTTGACTGCAGGGCATTGAATTCATCCTGCATAGCAGACCTCCAATGGGCATGTTTTGAGGCTTGAAGATAAGTAGTGGGGATAATATCAATCGTATCTGGTAAATGGTGTTTGGTGGCTGAGTAGGCTTTGGGTTTAGAGATGCCAGCTTTAGACCTAGTGATCATATGATGGGTATTAGTAACTGAAGAAGGCTCATGAGGTACTGGAAAATCCTCTTGAGGTACTGGAACATCAACAGTTACTGGAGGATTCACTTGAGGTACTGGAAGATTCACCTGAGGTACTGTAGAATTACCAGATTGAGCAGCAGGTATTGTGAATTGCAAATTGACAGACGAATTCATTTGAGAAGTATCAGGAAGAACATTAGATGCAACAGGAAAGACATATGATATACTCTGAAATGGAAAAGTAGTCTCATCAAATATTACGTGCTGAGAGATATAGACTCGTTGTGTAACTGGATCAAGACAACGATACCCCTTGTGTTGAAGACTATACCCAAGGAAAACACATGATGTACTTTTGCTGGCCAACTTGGATGTAGTATAGGGTTTGAGCCATGGATAACAACAGCAACCAAAAATTCTGAGGTGAGAATAATCTGGAAAAGTGCCGAAGAGGAGTTCCCAAGAGGATTGCAGTACACCACCAAGGGGAAGTCGATTAATCAGATAAGTAGCAGTTGAAAAGGCTTCAACCTAAAACATATGAGGCACTTGAGATTGCACTAAGAGTGTACGAGCAGTTTCAACCAAATGACGATGTTTCCGTTCAACACATCCATTTTGCTCAGGAGTATGAGGACAACTAAACTGTTGCAAAATGCCATGAAGTTTAAGATAATTGTGAAATTGATGACTAGTAAACTCACCCTTTGAATCAGAGCGAACAACCTTTATTTTATTACCAATAGCGTTCTCTACATAGGACTTGTATTCCACAAAAGTTGAAAATATAGAGGACTTGGACTTTAAGGGAAAATACCAGCTATACTTGCTGTAATCGTCAACAATAAGCAAGTAATATCTATAGCCACTCACTGATACAACAGGACATGGCCCCCAGACATCACAGTGCAACAGTTCTAGCTGTTTAGTAGATACAAATTGAGGAGTACCAAAAGGAAGCTTGTGATTCTTTGCTAAAGCACAGTCTTTGCATAAGAAGGCCATAAAGGATTTGCCTTGGACAACAACTTTATTGGTAGACAAAACTTTACGAAAAATAGCAGAAGATGGATGACCAAGTCTGCTATGCCATATGCGAACATTAGCAGAAGTACTTACAAGTGCAGGAGGAGAAGGAGGGACGTTGGAGAGAGTAGGTGAACCATGAAGCGGAAAGAATCCATCTTTAACTTGGCCTTGCAAAAGCGTCCTCCCTGTAAAATGATCCTTGATAGAGGATCCATGAATATCAAGAGTCAAAGAACAATCATTATCTTTAATAAACTGATAAGCAGAGAGGAGACTATGTTTCATTTGAGGCACATGAAGAACATTTTGCAGTTTAAAAGAGTGAGCAGGAGTATGCAAAATAGATGTGCCAATATGATCTATAGACAGACCTTTACCATCTCCGATGTACACCTTGTCTTCACCATGGTAGGGAGTAGGAGATTGGATGTTTGATATATCATTCGTAATGTGAGAGGTAGCACCCGAGTCTATGAGCCAAGAATTGGAGGACTTTGCAGTATAATGAGCACACATGGCAACAAGTTTAGCTGGAGGAAACCTGCCTGAGATTTCTGGATTCATTCTGTCGAAGCAATCAAGAGCTTCATGACTAGTAGAGCCACAAATTTGACAAGGAGTTTTGTGACCTGAAGAAGAAGCATGACGATTGAATCCAGAGTTATAAAATCCTCGAGTGAAACCAGAGTTGAAATTACCACGATTGGAACCACGATTTTAACTACGATTAGAACCACGATTAAAGCCTCGGTTAGAACCACGAGTGTAGCCTCTGTTAGAATTATACCGAAAGGAATTTTGAAGTGGTGATGCTCCAGGATTTTGAGCAACAAGAACTTGTGGTGGTGTAGGAAGGAGAGGCGCTTGGCTTTGCACAAAGAATGCATGAAAAGGCTCAGAAGAGGAAGATTTCTTGCGACACTCCATGGATAACTCCTTAGTGAGCAACATGCCATGTAATTCATCCAACGAGGTAGAAGAAAGGCGAAGTAAGATAGAATCAGTGAAGGATTCAAAATTATCAGTGAGACCTGCAAGAGTCGCGGCAATGAGATCACGATCGGTGACAGATGCACCAGCTGCAGTGAGAAAATCGGAGATCTCCTTGATTTGTTGAAGATAGTCAACCATGGATTGAGAGCCTTTCTAAATATTTTGAAGCTTCGAACGCAATTGATGAATGTGTGCATCCGAGACACCACCAAAATGAAGGAAAATTTTTGTCCTAGCTGAGAACAAGTAAGAACATTTGAATACATATGCAAACTATTAACACATTAAAGTAGGCATGCATTAAAAAACAATTCATAAAACCCATGACTTTCAAAGCCTAGTATATGGTGAACCAATAAACTCTTTAACAACATTAAAGAGAAGGAAAGATTTAGAGTTTCTTTACCCTTGAAGCTCATCCTTGATTACACAAGGGATTCACCCAAGTGGAGGGCCTTCAAGTCACCTCCTTGCTTCTTGGATCTTCCTTGTGATTTTCCTCCTTTTAGTGCTCCTTTGCTTCTTTAAGGATTTGAGGATTTGTTCTCCAAAACATCAAAAGCTTGATGTCTCTAAGTCTCTTCACCAAGGATGTGATGTGAAGATGAAATGGATGACTTAGGGAAGAAGAGATTGCTAGCTATTCCTTCCCTAGGTGGCCGGCCTCTTTTGAGAAAATGAGAGAAAATGTTTCACCTTATTTCACCAAGAAAAACCCTAAATGAAAATAAAGCTATAAAGTTGAATTTATACTTTATCACATGTGAGTGGCAAACTTGTAATTAATCCAAGTTTGACACTTCTCACCCTAATGGCCGGCCATATCAAATTGATTGGGCTAATTGCCCATTTTGTTTTAGTTGTCATACAACTTAAATATAATGGGCTTTGTGGACCAAAACGCTTTTGGGCCCCGAAACCCAAAACCAACTTATAAGCCCAATACGAACATTTCGTATAATTAATTAACTAATTAATTAACCTTGACCATTCTTCAATTAAACCATTTAATTGCTTATCCATTTCATTTAATTTCTTCACCAACATCCTTACTCGGTGTACGATCCATTAGGTTCCATTTAGCGAGGTAGTGGGCGATTGTTACTCTTAACGATCGATTGTGAATTGAAACCACATTTCAATTCTCCCTTAAAATTAGTGTTTGCTAATCTTTAGGGCTTCCACAAACCATAAGTGACACCTAGCAGCATATCATGGTTACCCAAGCTAAGTAGAAGTGGTTGGAGAACCTATCCAGTTACAACTACAATGCAATACGGTCATTCTCTAATACAATACTCTTAATCACATTGTTTCAGGTGAAGTTTGTTTCATGTCTACTATCCAATGTGATACTTATCTATATGATTCATTTGAATATGATTTGGAACAAACTTCCTAAGTCATATTCATATGCTTTGGCCAAAGACTCTCGAATCATATCTTAGAGTATTCTCCTTCCACCATGGAAGGTTAAAGATTCCTTGTTGTGCATTCATATGCCTACATGACTAGGTAGCTTGACCACAACAATGCCGTGGACACTCCAATGGAATTCCTTTGACATGATCAAAGATCAAGGACCTAACCATTAGACATCAATGATGCCTCAGGTCAAATGACTACTTTGCATATTGCAACTTTCGAGTTCTTACATGACATGTATGTTCGAACTCTTTTTGATTGTTGTTCAATGTACTCGATCACTCTTTCGAGCACCTATGTGTTTGCCTTAGTGTCCAACACTAAATGACATGAGACTAGTCGTACTCACGCTTGAGTCGACATAACACATACTAACCTTAGCGGATTGTCAATGCCCAATTGGCAATCCTATGGCTAGGAACGTTTTAGGAATGAACATAAGAGAAAGGTCTCGATAATCTAACTTACTTAAATCACTTATCTCTTAGATCAAATACATTCCTTGGATTCCCTTACTGCTTAAACACATGATACAATAAATAGTGATTAACAATAAGCTTTGCCCTTCATTAAACATATAAAAGTTTAATACAATAAGTATTCCAAAAGCTATTACATCAAATAAGTGGCTTTGTGGGCATACTTCCAACACAAAACGCTGCTCAAGTTTAAGCCAGAGATCACGAGCGGAGGAAACACCGACTGTGAACAGAATGATTTCCTCAGAGAGCGTCGAATTGAACAAGATAAGCAGATTCTGATCTTTCTCATACCATTGCTCAAAGTGTGGATTGAGGGAGCGATCTGGAAGAAAGGGAAATGGACAAGGCTCAGTGCCATCAACAATCCCTAGAAGCTTGTAGCGACGAAGAATCGGAGCAAACAAGGCTCGCCACAACAGATAATTGGATCGCCGGAGCTTGATCGGAACCATACTGCCAATGTTTTGAATCGTGAGAGAATTATACATCTGAGAGGTATTGAGATTTGGGGAAGAGGAATTAGGGTTTGAAGGAGGCACCGACTCAATTGGAGAGAAGAAGCAGAGGGAGATGCCATCAAGATTCAAGAAAAAGAAATCAAGAATCTGAATCGGAGTATAACAACAACTCAAACAATCACGTCGGAGAAGACGATCAGAGACGAACGGAAGATTGAAGAAGAAAATTGTAGGATCGAAGAGACCGTGAGGCAGTTTGGCGATGGTACCATGTAGAAAACCAAGATCCACAGTTGCTAAATATCTCTCATTTATTGATTCAATGTAATAATGTTACAGTGATGCAGCAGTGTATACATAGACAGTACACTGCTCTTGCAATTACAATTATATCCTTGTCTAATCTATCTATTTACATAAGAAACATAACAAATGTTTTAACAAACATCTAACTAATTTTACTTGACTCTTTATAGACTACTTATGTATTTTTTGTAATTATCGGAAACAAATTCCGCACGGGTCTAGAATTACTAGAGTTTATTGGCTAAGGACCAATTACCTTTCCATGGAAATGAATATGCTTGTATACAGTGTTAGGGACGGATTTGAGGATGATAGGGCAAGTATGGTGATAGAAGCATATTTATGCAACTTAGTTGGCTTATTTCTTGGCATTTACTTAGTTTAATTTTAGTTATTTTAGTACTTTAGCTATTTTCGTGTGTTTGTAGGTTCAAATAACAAAGTTAGCAACAAAATGCTATTTGGAGCATTTTGGAGCATTTTTGGGCCAAAATTGAATAGTGCAAGCATGGAGACATGAGGATGGACGTTTTTGAAGATTTGAAGGCTAGAAATCAGCATGTTTGTGTCCAAGTGTGTTGACCTACAATTACCAAACATCCATCCACTACACCCATTACATCCACTCATTACCAAACACTCACTTACTACACCCATTACATCCACTCATTACCACAACACTCACCCACTACACCCATTACATCCACTCATTACCAAACATCCATCCACTACACCCACATCCACTCATTACCAAACATCCATCCACTACACCCATTACATCCACTCATTACCAAACATCCATCCACTACACCCATTACATCCACTCATTACCAAACATCCATCCACTACACCCATTACATCCACTCATTACCAAACATTCACCCATTACACCTATTACATCCACTCATTACCAAACATTCATCCACTACACCCATTACATCCACTCATTACCAAACATTCACCCACTACACCCATTACATCCACTCATTACCACAACATACACCACTACAACCTTAATTAGATGGTGGTCCTCTCCATAGCCTATAAATACATCCACCCTTCACCATAACAAGGAAAGGAGAAAAGATCCATCCAAAGACACTACATTTACATCTCACAACTCCATACACTTACACTTTCATTCCTTGGGGGAGAACATAATCCACCTATCCACCCTTCACCATAACTCACCTATATCCATCCACCACCATAATTTACCACTCATCCATCAAACTACACCTTGTGACGCAACAAAGAGAAGAAGGAGGACCCTTGGACGTGCTTGCCATTTAAGTTGGATTGTTGGAGCGTTTTTAGGTGTTTTCATTCTTTTGTTTTCAATGTCTAAATTTGTTTATCTTTGCTTTGTGAGTATGAGGAACTAAACCCCCCTTAGCTAGGGGGAATTCGAAACCATGTTCATGCTTGCAATATGATTTGATTACCTTCAGTTGTGATTTCATAAGTTGTGAATTCAATTTGTTTAACTGCTTGATTGATAACTTATTCGTGTATGTTTATTAAGAGTGCACACTTAGTTTGCATGCATGAATATGATGCTAGAGTATAAGGGAGTTTCACCTAATAGTTACAAACTTATATGCACAAGTAGTGGAGGTCGCTTATAAACGATCGCATTAAATAAATTCTTGGTAGGAGTTTCATGCTCATCATAGTAACGAGTGCCTCGTCAATACTTATAGTTTTCATAATGCTTAATGATCTTTGATTGTATCTTTATTGTGTTGTTCACGTAAAGAACTTTTGAAGAATGCTTGAATTGTTGTATGCGTTTTCCCATCCAATTCAATAACTTAAGGAGAACTTGAAGGTTAATTTAAGCGGACTTAATTAACCTGGGGTGTTGAGTTTCATGATTGATGGAAAGAACAACTGAAAATTGGTTTATGTGCAAGTATGTCATGTGTGGAGAAGAACCTCCTAGCTAGCCTTCCATCCATTCAATTTACTCAAATTCGTGCATATTTCATTAGTTCTTTAATTTACTTGTTTTGTTTTCAAATTCGTCAAAACCAAAACCCCCTTTACTTTAAAGTGTTTTATTAGTCAAAATCTGTTTTGATTTGTGTTTTTAGGTGTCCCAAAAGTGTGTTAGAGTTCAAATCTGCCCAGTTTATGTTTTTAGGCAGATTTGAGCGTTTTTAGCTTGTTCTGAGTCATTTGAGTTTGTTTTAAGTTCTTTGAGTCTAGTTTAGTGTTTTTAACTTTGTTTATATGTTTTTAAGTCAGTTTAGAGGTTATTAGCAAGCCCTCCTAATCCCCGGTCCAGAACGATCCCTACTTACATTCTTTACTACAATTGATACAAGAGGGTTTAATTTGTGTGTTAAGTAATTTTCACACCAAATTTTTGGCACCGTTGCCGGGGATTAGCAACTTTGCTAATCCCCCGTTGTTTCTTTTTCATGTCTTTTGTTTTAGTTACTGACTTTGTTTCTATTTGTGTCTTTTAATTTTACTTATGATATTTGATTTAGTTTTGTTTCCTTGATTTCAGGTACTAGAGAAGTAAGACATGGATTTTGCTACCATTCAAGCTCAATTGGCGAAACTTACTTCTCAATTGTCACAATATGCCGAAAGGACCACAATGCAAAGTGTCCTTACATGTGGTGTGTCCTATGGGCAAGGATATCCAACTCATCAATGTTCTCAATTCACTGCGAATGAAGATGCTTGGGGTTATCAAAGCCATAGCCAATCATGGGACAACATGTTTTCCAACGCTTACAATTCGGATTGGAGAGATTATTCAGATTACATGTGTGGAGAACCTTAACAATTCCAACAAGATGGATATTGGCAGCAAGAAGAGGAATTCTATTCAAGACCTATGCAGCCACCATAACAATCTGCCCAATTCAATTCAGGTACGTCTTTGGATAATGATATGTTTAATAAGTTACTTACCTCTTTGAACCAGGAAGTAGAAAATGGAAACAAAGAGATGCAAAATCAAGCCAAGAAGACGGGAGAATTGGAGAAGCAAATTGGGCAGATTATGGAGTTCATGGCACAAATTCAAGAGCAAAGTGAACTCTCCAACTCAACTATTGAAAATTTGAAGGAAGATTTTGAAATCCATGATGCTATCACTTTGGGAAGTGCTATGGAGGTTGGAGGTGAATCCAAGACATCCAAACCAAGCCAAAACATGGATGGACAACTGCTGCTCGAAGAGGAGGAGAATAACAAGGCCACAGCAAGGGAAGAACCACCTTTGCTGCAGCCCCATATACCATCTATGCCGTCCACTACAACCAAGGTAAGCCTAAATCCAATTTGTCCTGACCCCGTTTCACTAAATGTCCTTATTCCTTACAGGATCATGTAATCCAAGGAAGAAGAGGGTGAGAAAGGCATCTTCGAAACCTTTCCAACTAATCAAGAGCAAAAAGTGGATGGGGAATGTCTAGAATTCATCAAAGAAGATACATTTGAGACGAAAATTCCCAAAGAAGTTGGATTTTATGACACGGGACAAGTCATAACTCTCAAAACACCAAATCTGGCCAAGTCCCATATCCCTGCAACCTTCAAAGATGTGGTGTTCGTAATTGAGTTTGTGTTGGAGCAAGCAAGTAAGCCATCTTCTCCAACTTCGATTTTATTATATACTAACTTGCTGATTTTGATGATTCAGGCACCTACACTAGAATTTAAACCATTGCCGGATCACATCAAGTATTACCGTCCATTTAAGGATCAATTCCATGCTATGGGCCCTATCCAAGTTTAGAAGGAAGTTTCGTCCGGCTGGAAGACGTTAAAGTAAGCGCTTCTTGGGAGGCAACCCATGTATTCAAATAAGGAAGATTTTTGAATTGCTCCACGATTGGTTTTGCATTCCTAAAAACCTTCCCTTTTCTGTAGTTTTATTTTGCCATGATTGTCATTTTTATTTGTTGCTTGTTTAATTGTTTTTGGTGTGGGTTTATTTTTAAAACACTGACAGTTATGCAAGGTATTTTTACATTCATTTTCATAAAAAAAAAGGAACATTAAGCAGAAAAAGCTACAAGAGAGAGCCTTCACAAAGGCTGCTTAGGAGAAGTCTCAGTAGTCGGCGGAGCCTCCGCAGTCGGCGGAGCCCCAGAAGGAGGAAGCATCGGAGGTTGATCATTTGGAGCTTCATTACGCGGTACAACCCAGAAAACAAAAGCAAATGCTGCTGGAACAAACCCATAAACCTCTGATGATCAAGTGAAATCTGACCATCAGATTCCTGCATCTGGTCAATCTTCGTCTTCATGTTTGTAGCATAGTTATTTGCGAGCCTGTGCAACTGTTTATTCTCATGCTTGAGCCCTCTAATATCTTGTTTGAGACTCATCACTTCAGCCGCCAATGATTCAACTTGACGGGTTCGAGCAAATAGACGTTGGGCCATATTAGACACAGAACCTGCACACTGCACACTGAGAGCCAGAGAATCCTTAACAGCCAACTCATCAGACCGTTTGGTAATTAGTCTGTTATCTTTGGGAGTGACAAGGTTCCTGGTCACCACCGCAGCTGTTATATCATTCTTCATCACCGAATCCCCAACGGTAAGGGGACCAGTAGGGGATATGAAAGATGGGCGCCATATGTTGTCTAGAGAAGGCAAGACTGCCTCTCCACCAAGGTTCAAGTCAAAACGACGGTCGGAAGGGCTAGACATTTTCAGAGGTGTTAAAGAAAGAAGAGGTCGGACAAGTCAAGATCATAGAAGTGCAAGAAGGGAGTTTCTACAGGCAGAAATTCAAGTGTGCTTTGAACATCCTGCGTACCTCTATAAAAATCAGCACTCGACGGGATTTCAAAGATCGAAGAGGCGAGCTCAGAAATCGAAGAGGCCAACTCAAAAATCGAAGAGGTGCTAGCTTTCTCAAAAGCTAGGCTTGCTCAGAAACCACGACCAATCTTCTTTTCCAGATTTGTCTGCACTTGTCACATGCAACCTCTGCACTCGACGGGATTTTAGAGATCGAAGAGGCAAGCTCAGATATCGGAGAGGTATCTGCTTTTCCAGACGTGTCAGCATCCATCACATGCAGAGTCAGCTTTGTGGAAATCACAGGCAGTTTGTCGAAGCGCCAATTCCAGATATCGGAAAGGCATTTGCTTTTCCAAACGTGTCAGCATCTATCACATGTAGAGTCAGCTTTGCGAAAATCACGGGTAGTTTGTCGAAGCGCCGATTGCAGATATCGAAGAGGCACTTGCTTTTCCAGATGTGTCAGCGCCTGTCACATGTACACTCAGCCTTGCGGAAATTATGGCCAATCTGTCGAAGATCTCTTGTGAAGTAGAAAGCACGTGGAGTTTACTATTAAATCATCCAACGGTTGCTGACGAGAGTGAAAGAGTAGTACCAGTTATTAATTCCTATAAATGTCACCCTTCACCCTCCATTGCAAGGCAGACATACATAACCCTTCTTCTTCTCCGAGAATGCTTTTCTAACAAACCCTCTCGAGTCACTCAGTGTTCCTTATTCCTTGGGGTACCTCTGCAAACAACTCATCCAAAGAAAAAGTATTTCATATCATGAAGGTTGAAAGCAAGAGTATCTCATATCATGCTTTCTCCATGTCCTTCTCCTTGTCGTTGTTTTAGGACAAGGAGAAAGAGAGCAATTAGCCAGCACTTGGTATCAATCTTTCGATCTGGAACCGACTGCCTGGAACCCCTTCCTGATTGCTTACCTAGCCTTGCTCTCGAGTACTCATCTTCGTCATCTTATGCTTCCTCTTCGTCTACCACATCTGCCTGGGGAACATATAAGGGAAGTGAAAATGACACCTCGAAGCATGTGAAGACAATTTGCCAATTCATCCTCAGCTAGGGACAATGAGAAAGAAAGCAAGAGGTGGGCATTGGGAAAGATTGAAGAAAGAAACAGACCAACACCTCTACCTCTTGCCTGCCTGCCGTGCAGAAGAAACAAGCAGAGAAGAATGCAAACTGCACAATCAAATCAACCCAGTAGAAGGAGCCTGATTTGAAACCAAGGAACTCTTATATTCCTCGCTCAGAATTTCAAACCAGTTCGAGATCAAAGCTGTGGAAAGTCGCCAAGATCATCTATCTCCAAAACCAGATTTAAGTTCTTAAACTCTACTCTGTTTGGTTTTTACTTTACCATACTTGTCATGTTTATTCGTTGTTTGTTTGTTTGCTTGTTTTTGTGTGAGTTTATGCTTGAAACATTGAGGATAATGTTTGATTTAATTGTGGGGGGGGGGGTAACCAAGTTGTTTTGCATGAAATTCGTAGGAGTTTATCACCCATTACTTCCAGTGTTGTTCCTTGCTGTTTTTAAGTGTTTTTAAGCTATTTAGGAGTGTTTTAGTGTGTTTTGACCTAAAAATCCGAAAATCTCATAAAAATTTGAAAAAAAAAAATTGTTTTGAAAAACCCAAAAAGAGTTGTTTTTGTGTGTTTATTTGTGTCTTAGGTACCTTCCAACACAATGATGAGGATTTGGTTTTTAATTGCATGATTGTTAAAGAGAGTTATAAACATGGATGGAAATTGATTTACTCTTTGGTGTATGCTTGGTTGTGGTTATAATTTATGAATTCACATGCAATCATAAAAGAAAAATAAGTTTTTGTAACATGCTTGAAGGAAGGAACTCAAATGAACGCTACAACCTTGTGGGACTTGAGCCTAAACGTTTATTCGGAGAGTTAATAATCTGTACATCATTGTTTTCTAAAGTCGTTGCATGATCTCATTATTCTTTGCTTGGTTGTTACTTAGAAGGCGTTTCATCATTTAGTTTCAAATGCTAGAACTCATGCCTATTTCATTCAAAGCATGCTATTGATTTGCATAACACATATTCAAGATGAAGTTGTGTAGTGACCACCAAAGCCAAATTGCCGTGCCCCTATTTCATTATGTGTTTAAGTTTAACCCTGTTGAGCCTTGTTAAGCCTATGTTCTTTGTTAACCCACACTATCCTTACCTAGCCTAGTTTTAGGATCATCCATACCCTTGTTCTTGAAGCATAGTAAAGTATGACTTAAAATGAACTCCTTTTTTTATCAATGTATTGTAGAAAGCAAATGTGGGGGGAAGTGATTCTTGTGTCTGTGTGTGCCAAAGTCCTTATAAGGCACGGGTAGAGAAAAGAAAAAAAAAAGTATGAAAAAGAGCTCTAAAGTGTTGTTTGTTAAAAAAGGGTCCAAAACATTAAATTCGGCCCTAAGTGTTGCATGAATCTTCCCTTTGTATGTAAAAGTTGATTCTGCATTCTAAAGTGAATTCCAAGTGTCTATTTCATTGCTTTGATTGCTATCGCTTTAAGAACGTTTGTTATTCCTATCCTTTCTTTGTTAGCCATTACCCCCAAGCCCTGTTACAACCCTTGACTTCAATCTTGAGTGTTGTGCGTTTCAATTTGTGGAGTTTGAAATTGGTATGAGCATATGGTGTCACTGGTTCTCGCATCTAAGAAGTAGCAAACCATTCATGAGATCATATCTAAACATGCTTAATAACTCCAGAAAATTGCTTCCTTTGTTATAACATATGTGAGTCCCAGTCTCTAGTGTAGGGTGTGCAGTCAGAAAATGTGTGTGAAAATAGAGAGTATCTTGTAAGGAATTGAGCAAATTCTCTAAGGCATGTTACTACATTCAAAACATTGTTTTAATTGGTTAATTGTGAACTAGTAAGTAGTGACTGTGATTAAGTTTGTGCTCAATTGTGAAGATAACCAAAATCTGTGGGAATGATGATTTTTAACATGTCATGTGCATTGGAAATCCCTGAGGCAAATGTTGGAAGGTTAGGTTGTGTTTTGTTTGTTTTGTTTCTTTTGTTTTGCTCAAGGACTAGCAAAAGCTAAGTGTGGGGGAATTTGATAGGAGCATATTTAAGCAACTTAGTTAGCTTGTTTCTTGGCATTTACTTAGTTTAATTCTAGTTATTTTAGTACTTTAAGCTATTTTCGTGTGTTTGTAGGTTCAAATAACAAAGTTAGCAACAAAGTGCTATTTGGAGCATTTTGGAGCTTTTTTGGGGCAAAATTGAATAGTGCAAGCATGGAGACATGAGGATGGACGTTTCTGAAGATTTGAAGGCTAGAAATCAGCATGTTTGTGTGCAAGTGTGTTGACCTACAATTACCAAACATCCATCCACTACACCCATTACATCCACTCATTACCAAACACTCACCTACTACACCCATTACATCCATTCATTACCACAACACTCACCCACTACACCCATTACATCCATTCATTACCAAACATCCATCCACTACACCCATTACATCCACTCATTACCAAACACTCACCCACTACACCCATTACATCCACTCATTACCAAACATCCATCCACTACACCCATTCCATCCACTCATTACCAAACACTCACCCACTACACCCATTACATCCACTCATTACCAAACATCCATCCACTACACCCACTACACCCATTACATCCACTCATTACCAAACATTCACCCATTACACCCATTACAACCACTCATTACCAAACATTCACCCACTACACCCATTACATCCACTCATTACCACAACATACACCACTACCACCTTAATTAGATGGTGGTCCTCTCCATAGCCTATAAATACATCCACCCTTCACCATAACAAGGAAAGGAGAAAAGATCCATCCAAAGACACTACTTTCACATCTCACAACTCTATACACTTACACTTTCATTCCTTGGGGGAGAACACAATCCACCTATCCACCCTTCACCATAACTCACCTATATCCATCCACCACCATAATTTACCACTTATCCATCAAACCACACCTTGTGCCGCAACAAAGAGAAGAAGGAGGACCCTTGGACGTGCTTACCATTCAAGTTGGATTGTTGGAGCGTTTTTAGGTGTTTTCATTCTTTTGTTTTCAATGTCTAAATTTGTTTATCTTTGCTTTGTGAGTATGAGGAACTAAACCCCCCTTAGGTAGGGGGAATTCGAAACCATGTTCATGCTTGCAATATGATTTGATTACCTTCAGTTGTGATTTCATAAGTTGTGAATTCAATTTGTTTAACTGCTTGATTGATAACTTATTCGTGTATGTTTATTAAGAGTGCACATTTAGTTTGCATGCATGAATATGATGCTAGAGTATAAGGGAGTTTCACCTAATAGTTACAAACTTATATGCACAAGTAGTGGAGGTCGCTTATAAACGATCGCGTTAAATAAATTCTTGGCAGGAGTTTCATGCTCATCATAGTAACGAGTGCCTCGTCAATACTTATAGTTTTCATAATGCTTAATGATCTTTGATTGTATCTTTATTGTGTTGTTCACGTAAAGAACTTTTGAAGAATGCTTGAATTGTTGTATGCGTTTTCCCATCCAATTCAATAACTTAAGGAGAACTTGAAGGTTAATTTAAGCGGACTTAATTAACCTGGGGTGTTGAGTTTCATGATTGATGGAAAGAACAACTGAAAATTGGTTTATGTGCAAGTATGTCATGTGTGGAGAAGAACCTCCTAGCTAGCCTTCCATCCATTCAATTTACTCAAATTCGTGCAGTTTTCATTAGTTCTTTAATTTACTTGTTTTGTTTTCAAATTCGTCAAAACCAAAACCCCCTTTACTTTAAAGTGTTTTATTAGTCAAAATTTGTTTTTATTTGTGTTTTTAGGTGTCTCAAAAGTGTGTTAGAGTCCAAATCTGCCCAGTTTGTGTTTTTAGGCAGATTTGAGCGTTTTTAGCTTGTTCTGAGTCCTTTGAGTTTGTTTTAAGTTCTTTGAGTCTAGTTTAGTGTTTTTAACTTTGTTTATATGTTTTTAAGTCAGTTTAGAGGTTATTAGCAAGCCCTTCTAATCCCCAGTCCGGAACGATCCCTACTTACATTCTTTACTACAATTGATACAAGAGGGTTTAATTTGTGTGTTAAGTAATTTTCACACCATATGGTGCTTATTAAGTCGTTGATTTGAACACCATGTTATGTTATCCTACAATTGACTTTCGGAGACGTGATGAAGGGCAACAATTAAAAGTCACGTTTAGGGATAGCTCTTAATAGCATTATAAATTATGGCATATGTATGGGGTCATGATTTATAAGGACTGTTATCCATTAGAGATCATGCGGTGCTAAGTGAATCTCATATGCGAGCCGTTTTACACTCGTGGAGATCACTTGGGCTACTATCAAGCCTGTTGAGAGAGCTGGCTAACGTCTTGGTTAATGTGAATCCATCAAGGAAGGTGTGAAGAACATGCTGGTTCGGCGGAGATATCACCTATCTTGGGCGTGATTTACTGGGCAATATCCCTCGTTGCATTAAATGATCAACCTATGTGAGGGTTAAGCGATGGAGAATACGGACAACTTTGTCAACTAAGACTGCTTTAGTACGTTTAGCATCCTCTCTAGGGTAGGTGAAATTTGGTTACCTGAAGAAAAGACTCTATCCAAGGAGGATTTTTCTTCACTACATATCAAAGAAAAGATTACTAAAGTATGAGAAACAGTATTACATTACCAAGATACATAAGATAAAAGAGTAAATTGAAACCCTAGCTTTCAGTCAAAATCTCAAATTTTCATTTTTTTTCGTTGATTCCTCTGAAGATTTTGGGTTTGACAATCTTTAGTTTGAGAAAAAAAGTAAGTCATATTTAGAGAAGGGAGAGAGAGGGGACACGACATAGAGAGAAAGATAGAGATGGAGATCACAGGTTTGAGGAATTTTGTGTGTTATTCCTCAGACCTTGTGCCTTATTTATAGTAAACCAAGGAGGATTCTTTGCCTTGCAAGTAATACAATCCTAAAGGTAAAAGATCTTCTAGGATCCAAAATACAATCTATTAATGATTTACACAATCACACATGTGGTAGAATTATATTCATAACACTCCTCCATGATACTCAAGTAGATGGCGCATCAGACCTTCATGACAAATGTAGAAGCAATTAATGAAGTCATCTCGTCTAGTCGGCACAAGTAGCGAATGCGAGTATCAAAACAAACAGAAGAATGCATAGGTAGTAAAACTCACAAAAATTCGCTATAGTAAAACCCAAAGTAGGATAAAAACTCATAGTCTAAAGAGAAAAGTGAGAAGTTGCATTAATTCAAAACTAAAAGTCTTTAGAATGCAAGTATAATGCTCACAAGGGTATGACCAGCCTAGAATGAGTGCCTTGTTAAAATTTAGTTAGATAACAAAAACCCAGTAGAAAAAATGCTCCTAATTGTAATGAAAAATAGTACATTAAGGTCAAGTGAGTATGCTTCTGGATACTCCCAATGAGTTTGACAAAACTTTGAAATGAGAACTACAAGCATTACTAATGAGATAGTTACGCATACCAATTCCTCGGACTAGCTTCTGGAATGTAGACTTCGGCAGTGACTTCGTGAAGAGATTGGCAAGATTGTCTTTGAATCTGATTGCTTGACTTCAATCTTCTGATGCTCATGCTAATGTAGACACAATATGCTTGGCGTTGACTTCTTGGATCGTTGTTCAGACCCAACAAAGGATGAAAAATGTAGGTCCTTCAAACATAATCTCATGTACACATGTGGCATATGGTGAAGAATTCAAAGGCGTGGTAACTAAGGTCTATGTCATGGACCTTCTAAGATATTGCGGTGATCATAACGATAAAGACATAACCATTTGGAACATGCCTTGTGCGGGTTTGATAGTAACCAGCCTTAGCATAACAAACACAACAAGCACCATTCAGAGGATCATGGGAGTTGGATTCGCTCGAAATGCATAGGGATAAGCCCAATTCCATAGTACTTTCAAGGTAACGAAAAAACGTATTTAACACCAATTTGGTGATGGCATGTAGGCAAGTGTTATTTTTTTTCCAAAAGATTATCAGCAGTTTAGATGTCTGATCTAGTGCCTTGAGCTAAGTATAATAAATGCCAATCACACTTAAAGATGGAAACTCCAATGTCTTATTTGCATCTAGCATATGGGCGATTAGGGGTATTCTCGGAAACAACACCTTCTTGGTGTAGTTAGCCTTCAGGCTTAGATAATGTCGAGTTTTTCCAAGATCTTTATCTCAAATTTTGATTTCAGGTGTGAGGCAGGATGTCATCGACATAAAATGCAACTTTATCAATTTCGAATTTTGTACACGCAAGGGCAGATATCCCTAACTACTCAAATATTCACTTAGACGGTTGTACCATATCCGCTCGGACCATCCTGTCCATAAGGTGAAAGCATCATCTAAATCGAAAAGGTGTTCTATGGTATAGAACTATTTGAACCAGTTTATGTAATTCTTTGGGAATCTTACATGTAAATTTAGTATCGGGATCCCAAAGATACGTTACAACCACATTTATAAGTTGTAAATCAATCCAGGGCATATAAGGTAAGCGTTGCACCATAAGACAATGTTATAATGCACAATTTCATTCATCTCATTCGAAATGGATTGTTTCTTTCCAGTTGATCAATCAGTTCCACGTTGCCATCAATCAACAGGACGCAGTTCGATACGTCGTTTTTCATTTATATCGGTAGCTGCCATATAAGTGAAACATCATTGATGATGGTCTCATTTCATTTCCATATCTCATTCAAACTAGTATACTGGACTAAAAACTTCAAGTTGAGATTAATTTCATAAGATGGAAATGATTGAGACAACAATCGAGGAAAGGATTCGTTTGTGCCATGTTCCTCCACTTTTGAGGAGGTGAATCCTTATAAATGAGTGATCTGTTGTGCATCTAGAAGAGGACATATTGATTGGCTAGCCACCAGTGTACTTGGCGACCACTAGGTGCGAGGAATCTCCTCGTACACTTAGTAGTGTCCCTGACGTCAGCCCTTCTGGAAAAAAAAAAAAATGTAAGGACATCCTCCCTTCTGGGGAACAAAAAAAGTTTGTTAAATATGTGGCACAATTGGCACATAAAATGAACACCCAAAACGTGTAATTACAAAAGTTTAAGTTTGTACCCAGTTACCAATTATAACGTCAAAATATGATTGGGTGTAATGGGCCTCATAACGCTATGCAATATTACATATCCATACGCATAAAAACTGGAAGCTTGGTGAGCTCACTACCAAGTGTCTGCATGATCATTGAAAGCAAATAATGATTGCTTTCTACAAGACTTGATAACTCATATATTTCATGCATTTATACTATTCATTTCTAGTCTCTTTGTGATGTTTTTGAGTTAAACCTGTTGCATTTTACCTTATTTTGTGTTAGTGTGTAGTTACATTTACTTTAGGATCAATTTCAAGGCAAAAGAAATGAAAACATGCCATTTTTGAGGTTGACCCTCATTCAAACGTGGAAACAAGTTTAGTGGCCTGTTTTGAAGCCGAAATAAAGAATCCAAGACGAATCTGGCTTGTTAGAAGACCAAGAACAAAATGGGAAAGGAATTGGGATATCTAGCCTAATTTGGAGGTGCCAAATAAGGCAAAAACATGTAAAATAAAGACTAAGTTGCTGGGATCACTTTGGAATATCTTGCAGCCCCATTTAGCATATAAATACTAGGGTTTCATATCACTTTTACACAAGCCCCCCTTGGGGTCGCCCAGAGCTCTCTCTCTTTTCTTTCTTTGGCCTTTTTTCCAGAAACAAAACCCTATTTGCCTTCGCCATATGCCACCACGGAAGAAACCACGTAATCGCGTTGTTCTTGAAGAAGTTCAACATTAGAATTGCTTCAAGGTGGTTTCTTCTACGAACTTTAGTTTCACTCATGTTGTTCTTGATATTTATATATTTTGTAATCATGTTGTGTAATTAAGTTCATAGCTGGGAATTTCGATGTAGCCTTACAAAACTACTCTATGTTATTAAGTTAAAGTATTCAAACTACCAATTTGTGTTCTTGTTTCATTCATTGGTTTTATAGTTTAATTTGTTTGTTAATCTTAATGTTTGATCACCATTAGGGGTGCTTATGAATTATTTGATCAAGGTTATAGTACACATCATGCTTAATCTTGGTGGACATGTGAATGAATGAAGAAACTGCTATGCATACATCCTACCATGTGATTTCTTTGGTTCTTTGAAGTTTTCTTGTTCTTAATGGATTATTACTTGCTAATCTAAGTTGAACATCATAACTAGGTTGCAAATTAGGAGTACTTGATCACAACCACACATTAAATGGATTCTCATAAATAAGTAAAATGAACCCTAGTTGCAGATTGGATAGTTAACGCGTTTTGACTTAATTTTCATGGAATTGACTTGTAATGGTGAAATTGGTATCCCTAGTTCCGTTCCCATCATTTCTGAATCAATCTATCATTCATCTTTATCTTGTCTTGCATTTTAAGTTACTTTAGCTTTCAAAACAAAATTCTAAATTCAGTTTTCATTTTCATTGCTTAGTTAGGGTTCTCATAAAGCTAGTAATTTGTAGAGTTCTAATCAGTCCATGTAGTTCAACACCGTTACTTGTGCCATTATACTATCCTTATATTTGCACTTGAAAGGAACACAACAAGACTGTGGGTGTGAACATAGGGAATCAATATGTTCAACCCAAAGGAAATGAATCATTAAATTTTTTTGATATAAACTCTCCGAAATTATCTAGTGTTTTTGACTTTATGGTAATCGGGGTGGTGAGCCCACAACCTAATAATTGGTACCAAGAGTCTAGCAAAGCAGCATTAGGTGTGGACAAACATGTGAGCAATGTGTAGATATGTCAACCAAAACCATAAAATAATTAAATGGTCCACATTTTGGTTAGCTTAGTCCACAAATATTTCCTTGAATTCGCTGTAGAAAGGCGGAGGATCCGTAAAGGCCATAGGCAAGTAATTGGTTTGCCTATTAATGATCTTAGTAACTGGGCTAAATAAGTTGCTCAGTGAAGATTGGTGAGCATGCTGGGCAAGGCATGCTTTTAGGTACGATATCTTTACTTTTGGTAAGGGGATGTACTATACGGCGCATTACTGATCATCCTGGAAGTTTTAAACGTTCATGCCACATCAAGAATTCCTTTACAATGTGAATGGTTATGATGTACAATCTATTGGGGAGGTGTTACATCTTTTTTAGAATATGCTTCTAGACCATGTTATTAGGAAGTGGTACACAAAGGAATTCAACTCCATTTTCTAGTGATTTCTATGTGATGATAGTTTTCTTGAATATACTTAAAGCTCAAAGGCATTCTTCTAGAACCAAGTGAGTATAAGGCTTACCTTTATGGTAAAAATTAGTATAATTGGATAACATCATATAGGCAGTGACATGCCCATAATCAGGTTGGATAGGCTTGAAAGGGTTATCATAGGGGGTGATTAGGTATAAAGTTAGCATATGAAACCAAACAGCTAACTTTTCCACAAAACATACCTAAGCATGAGTTAATTGGATTCTTCACATGTATTAACTTGGATCAATTAACTCATATTCTAGAACAGTAATGTGATCTAGAACAAACACCAAAATTAAATTTGGGAACATAAAATTTGTTCACATAGTAAACCAAAGTTATTAGGGGGGTTCGGTCAATATGGCCTTCAATGTTAAAATTTTTCTCACCCAAATGTCTTCGGTAGAGGAAAATTATTCTCACATATTAACTATGGGAATGGTACTCCTTAATAGCATTGGTAGAGGTATAGACAAGTGCATAACCAATGATCTATTCTGTAAAAAATGGAAGTAAATTCTGAAGGGTTGAGGTTCGAAAGTTTTATCATGTATTCTTGAAGTTTTGGGCCCTAGGTGCCAAGGAATCACACTTCTAACTATAATGCCTCCCATTAGTAGGTTCTGATTCTACCTTATGTTGTAAAACAAACTCGCAAAATAGGTGTGAGAGAAAGAGACATACCTCGGCTTGGGTTTGGAATAATTCAGCCGAAGTTGGAATGGTTGTTCAGTACACTTTGCTGAAGCAGAACATGTCATTCAGTAGGCCTTTACAGAAGTAGAGCATGCCTTTCAGTGAATCCCTGCCGAACCAGGATACCACCATTCAATATAGTCTAGCTAAACTGGGTTTATATTGTTCGGTACTTCCCAGCTGAATCATTAGGTACCTTTCTCTCACAGTTGTCGCAGTAATCAGATCCGAGAATTTGATAAACTTTCACTCTCTACACTACTGCTTCTAGAGTAAGTTAGAGACATGGAAGGACGAGAAAAACTTCTCCATTCAAAATTCAACCGGATTCTATAAATTTTAGAATTGTACCTATTCATGAAAGTAAAGGTTTCAATCATGTCTTACTTCAGGCAAGAAATCATATTTTCATGATTGAACAATTTATAGGAGCGAATGAAAGAGCCATGGAATTCTCGTTAGTGAGGTACTTCCATTTGAAATGCTTCATCATAAATCTTCGAATGAAGATCATTGCGGAGGCTTATTTAGCTCTTTCACGCCATTCTTGGCTTCATTGATTTTGCAGATTTACGTAGTCAAGTGGAGCTTCACATCTTGTATCCACATAAAATAGTTTTCTGTTATAAATTTCCAAGACCTTGTTATAGTTTGACAATTCTTGTAATGGAGGGAACAAGATTGTGATTTGTGCTCTAGGAACTAAAATCTCTATAAGCATCAAAGTTAGTACATTCAAGTTCTAATACATTATTTGGTTTAAACGGATTAATCGTGGAGAACTTCGGGTCTCAACATGAGTGGTGCGTGTTAGGAAACTTCAGGCTTCTATAACACCTTTTTGAAACTTCAGGTTCGGGAGTATGAACTTCAGGTTCATAATACCTGCAACCAAACACAATATATACAACACAATATATAAAGCAATTGAAAACAAATATAATGACAGTGGATAGCTTTAGGACCCTTTGTGTAAAAGTTTAAGGAACGTATCTAAAAAATATGGAGGTTCAGGTCCAAAAATAAAGGGTAAATTACATAGTAGCCCCTCAAGTTTGAGGTCTATTATAACCCCATACAACATCTTTAAAATATTTTACTTTCATACCTCAAGTACTATTTTATTTCAAAATAATACTTTTGTTAAATTTTCCATCCATTGATACGTTAAATGCTGACGTGGTTGCCACATTTATGCAACGTGGCTACCAAATATGTGCCATGTGGTAATTTTTTTTAAACCTTAATTTTCTAAATTAAAAAAAAAAAAACTAAAACCCGTAACCCCCCTCCTCGCAAGCAAACACAGAAACCCCCTACCCCGCAACAAACCCAGAAACTCGTAACCCCCTCTCTGCATTTCTCTGCTGCTTCCCGTCTTTTCCTTCCCTTGCAGATCAAATCCAACGATCTAAACCCCCTAACTTTTCTCTTTGCACCCTAAAACCCACTTTTCCCACCCCCTAAAACCCTAAATCCACACCCACAAATTCCTAAATGGACCATCGCTGGCCTCCCCGTACTGTCAGCGACCTTCGCCAGTTTTTTTTTCTACGGTTCCCGGCTCACCAGCCCGCTGTGCGATTCTCGCCTCAACTGGCTCCAGTGTGGCCCCTGCTCCTATTGCTACCAGCAATCTGACCCGGTTTTCAACCTGGTCGGATCTTGCAGGAGTCGCAGAGCTTAGAGGGAGGAGAGGGAGGGGATGAAGGTCGGGGAAGATGGGTTGCCGATGAGTTCGCAATGGCGTGGGGGGGGGGGTTGCGGGGGCGGCGGCCGTGGAAAGAGAAGGGAGGGAGGGTTGTTTGGGGGTTACAGGGGTGGGGGGATGGGGTCTTAGGGTTGCAGGGAAAGGGAAGGGCTCGGGAAGAAGGTTATTTTTTATTATTTTTTTTTATTTTTTATAGAATATTCAATTTTAAAAAAAATTTAATTTTTTTTGCCACGTGGTACAAATGTGGCAGCCACGTCAACACTTAGCGGATCAATGGATGTAAAATGTAACAGAGGTACTATATTGAAATAAAATAGTAGGTGAGATATGAAAGTGAAATGTTTTAAAGATGTTGTATGAGGTTGTAATAGACCTCAAACTTGAGGGGCTACTATGTAATTTATCCAAAAATAAATTATTATTTTAATTGGCCAGGCTCCGGGCTAACTTGTGGAAATAGGTGGGTTGGCAGAAGCTAACTTGTGTAATTTATTCAAAACTTTCCCTAGGCTACAATCATATAGGATGCATTAATCCATAAATATATATAGAGAAGTTCTATTTGTTTCTTCCCCAAAACTTCCCTTGGGCTATAGCCCACCTTAGCCCTCTTAGTAGTTCCCAATGCTTGTGTGAGAAGCTTACCATGTATGGTGTGTGAGTTTGCATCCTATAACTGTTTGGATTCAGATGTTGTGTGTTTTTTAATGACTGGCCTTGTAGGCACATAATCAAGATCTGATATTCATTGCAATTGCATATCTTAGCAGTTTATCAAATTGTTTCACTCTGTATTTTGTAGTACAGTAACGAGTCAAAGTGTGACAAAGTTTGTAGTTCAAGTTTTGTCACATTGTGACTAGTTACTTACAACACTACAAATATAGAGAGTGAAACAACTTTATATACGGCTAAGATATGCAAATGAAAATATAATACAAGATCTATGACTAAGTTTCTTCCCCTAAACTCCCCTACTGACAGAATCCTAACAGAAGAACCAAATTGGTTTGGAACAATCAATTTCAAAAGCGACATTGATTGATGAGAGACAAAAAAAAAATGAAAAATTAGGTCAATGTCAAAGATCATTTGTGATAAAAACCCTAAAATTAAACAACTCAAACTACAAGTGTAATACAAGATAGGAATACTGAAAAACTGCATGCTAAAAGGTTAATTGTACTTTTTCTTCCTTACCTTGCAAACCACTAATATATATATTACCGTTACGCGCATGTGCCAGCTGCTTGCTGGTCCATTTTCCAGTCTAAAGTGAGAAACATCATTCGATCACGCTCTCCTTTTACAATCCTGAAACAATTTGTCTCTCTTACATCCTCATCACGCCAGGCCCAGGGGAGAAGAGAAATCGTCGATGATGAAACGACAGGATACTAATCTGCGGTCAGCATCTTTGCGCCGTGAAAATTCGCCGACAGAAAATCTCAACGCCAAGACCGTCGGCTGCATGTCCGGCATCTTCCACCTTTTCTCTAAACACCACTCTTCCCGCAAATTCCTCACTTTTGGTCTCTTTCCTTACTATTTCATTTCTTCTCTATCTATATATTTTGTACATTTATCTCTCCCTTTTGCTGTCCATTGATTAATATTTTGTTAAATTATATTTTCAGGGAAAAGGCAAGAGAGGAATGGGATTGGTTCCTCTTCTACAAGATCAAAATCGATAGCACTAATCAAAGGTTCCGCACCCGCCAAACTAGCTGAAACCAAACATGAAGACAAGTCCATTTATATTGGGAGATTCTCAAGCAATAACGTGCCAAGAAGCCCGACTCTGCCAGCAGAGATCCGGCGGTTTAGCTCCCTGGATTCGCCGGCTGAGAACTCCAGAACCCCACCTGCTCTAGTTGCTCGGCTGATGGGGTTGGAGCAGGCTCCGCGGATAATGTCAAAGATGCCAATGCAGGAGTCCATGTCCATCAACAAGAGGCAGCAGCTTCTGGGAGCACTAGAGAAATGTGATGAAGATTTGAAGGCCCTAAAGAAGATCATAGACAGTGTCCGGGCTGCTGAAACTCTCCGATCACCCGCCATGGTGAAGAGAATGGAGGCCGCCGTTGATGACAATAAGAAACGGTTCTACGGTGCAAATTTTAAGTGTATGGAGCTTACTAGTGAGCAGCCGAGTCCGGTGTCTGTGCTTGACGAGTTCACTCATTCGCCTTTCAGCAACCAGCACCACTACAGAAAACAAGTATTAAATTACGGTATGCGCCATGTTCACTCTTTTCTTCCTTACGACAACTTTTTCTTGACCTTTTGCTTTTGCTTCGTATAATATACTTACATTTAATTTGGATAATGTTTGTGTTAACTTACTTGTTTCTCCACGTATGATTTACATATCTTCACCGTACGAACATTATAATTGGAATTGTTCATTCTCTATTTTTATCTAAGATCCTATCTGCAAAAATAATTTAATTTGGATATTTAGTCATCCATATATGTCAAACCAATCGACAATTTAGGTTATGAGTAGCACCTTCATGATGAACTGTTAATTTGTTTGATGCATATGAATAGCTAAAAGATCTCCCAATTGAATGATTTTTTGCATATATGGTCTTTACACAATGATAAAGTGAATGAATGGTTTTGATTATGATCTTCCTATGGTAAAGATGAGTAAATAGCAAGTGAAAGGACAAGTAGGTTTCTTGTGGAAAAAACACAAGCATTATTCTTAAAATTTTAATCTTAACCTTGTACATTAGTTGAGTCATTCATCAGCATCTCAGTCTTTTATTAGTTATCTTTCTTAATTTTTTTTCTGCATATCTCAATATCTAGCGTTTAAAGTATAGGATAATACTTCCCTCAGTTTGGGGATGAGAAAGTCCTCATTTGTATTCAATAGTAGAAAAGTAAAACTTATAAACACTTTTGGGAATTTAATTTCATCCGTGGTAAAGCATATCATTAATCCTAATTATGTTAATTAAGTAGAAACCAGTAGAAGAATATCAATCGGCAGTTTAGAGACTGCATACCCTAACCCTAGTGGAGGGGACTCGATGCTTTTTTCGAGTAAGGTGAATGTTCCAATCTGCACCAGCAAGACTTAGGAATTAGGATTCCAAGTGAATGCATCATGCACCATCATAATCATATGCATACTAGTGGGAAACAAACTAATTTCATCTCTCAATTGCTTACTATTTGCAATTATATTGTCAACTCAATATTATTGCAAATAGTAAAAGAATCCAACTATAATTTTGGTCTGTTGACCAAGCACAATACAAAAATAAATAATATGGGATTTGTATAACTCTAAGAACTATAGTAATATCATTTAGTACTACGGTTTAGTGATATTTATGTTCACTTGTAAGTGAGAGGTCTTGGGTTCGATTCTCGGCAAAGGCGAATTTGAACTATATTATTGCTAACATATTATGAGGCTTAACCCACTCCCCCCACCCTCTTAACATAGATAATGTCGTTTATTTAAAAATAAAAAATAATAAAAAAAAACTATGGTATAAATTAAGAAAGCTTAATTTGTATGGACCACAATTTTTTGAAATTCCTTCATAATGTAGTCAAAGATGATCAAAAGCAAAAGGAGAGAGCGCGAGACAGACAGATTTACAGAAAGAAAGGAAAAAAACCCTAATGGCTTACCTGGAAAAACCCTTTTTTTGTAGTGTGTGGGTTCCATGACCACTTTGTATGAACTAGTGTATGCTTCAAGTTTTGACCCCCTCTCACCAAACCAAAAGAAAAATAGAAAGAAAGGGAAAAGTGAATGCTTAAAGCTGCGTCTGGCAGCCTCAGCATAGACTGAACTGCGCATGGGGACGGGCTGGTTGAGGCCATCATGCATTTTGTAACTAGCATATGCATCGTATGTCTCCACATGGCGCCAGTAGCGCGAGCGGAAGGTTTTTTTTATTTTTTATTTTTATTTTAATAATGCGCGCTCTTTGCGTCTTAAATTTTTCGTTATGTAAACGATATACAATTTTATTCTTATTTGGATGTATAGGACGAGCAGCGGCACAACCTCAACTAAGGAAGAGACCAGGAGAAGAGGACTTTTTGAATCCAAGTATGATTGACAAAATCACAACGGAATCAGTACTTTATAAGAGCCACAACGTAGAAGCACCATCGACACCATTATGGAATAGCAAGGCCATGGTAGAGAGTGTAGCAGAAGTGTGTAGGGACATTGCTTGGGGAGAGAAGAGAGAGATTGGAAGAATAGGGCTGGCTTTGCAGGACCACATTTGCAAAGACTTGGTAGAAGAGATGGTCAAAGATATGGGATCATATACTTGTGTGTATTCACTGCCCCTTGAGGCATGTAAGAGAAGACTACGCTTCTAATTAGTTTGTGTGTATTTTTCTAATATTTTGATTTCGTTATTATGATTTTGATTCTAGAATTCCAAGAGTATAAGACGACCGAGGGTATTGAATTTATTATATTTGTCAATCATGAATTCTATTGTTTCTTACTCTCTTGCAGCCTTAGATACAACTTTTATGTCTTGAACTCTTAATAAGTTCTAATATACGAAATGCTTGAAAGTGATTGAAATTTTTTTTTTATGGTGAAAGTGTTTTTGTATTCCAAGAACACTTGAAGTAGTTTTTAATAGAAACACCAGTTATATATGTTTTTTAGGATTTAATTAATTGCAATTTTACTAAAAATTATCTCAAAAACGCTTTTATTCATTTTAAAAGCACTTTCAAATGCACAGTCGTACGAAAGGTTTGAAGGTGTTCATCAAAAAGGTAAAAACATTGAGCTTAAGATCGGAGTTGACAAACAAGGCAATGCACTAACTTTTTCTGAAGAGTAAATTCTAACTATATGGTCCTTTAACTTTAACTCAATTAGAATGGTCTCTCAACTAAAAATCCATTATCATTGGTCCCTCAACTCATCAAAACGTGCAGCTATGGTCCCTCAACTAAAAATTCATTACCATTGGTCCCTCAACTTTAATTCAACTTGAGAAATAGTCATTTAACTTTAATCCAATTGTAGCAATGGTCATTCCAACATAACTCGTTTTGACAAAAAATTTGACATAATTGACGAAAATGACCATAATTACACACTTTGATGAGTTGAAGGACCCTAATTATATAAATGGTTATTCCAACATAACTTATTTTGACAAAATGTTGACGAAATTGATGAAAAGGACTGTAGCTACACATTTTGATAAGTTGAGGAACCAGTTTTAATGAATTTTTAGTTGAAGGACCATTACTCCAATTTGATTAAAGTTGAAGAACTATTACTACAATTTACTATTTTCTGAAATACAAAAAAAAATACTTTTAAATTATTTAGGATAAAGCTTCAACTATTAGGACATGTGAGAACAATCTTTTTGTTTTCTTTTCAAGTCCAAGAACAAGTTTGAGTTGATGCTGCAGTTATTTACTCCATGGTATAATCCCATCATTGCACATGTTGGCAATAGTTCGACTGTATTTCATTCCGTAATTTGAGAGTGCTCCATAATATTTCTCATAAGTTTTCACCTGCATGGAAGACGACCACATTAACTAGCATCAAAGAGCTAGTTTTAACTAGTTATCAATATTTGGTCACAAAACTAGTTATAAACAAATAGATCATGTAATTGAACTTGTAGTTCATGGATAGCAAAAAAAAATTAAAAAAAAATTATGAAGCTGACACGTGAACTTTCATCGGTAATTGACGAGAATCTCCTTATTAAATTAGTAAGACCCACATTTACTCCACACGCAATTCAATCTTAAAAAAGACCTAACCTGCAGACTACAACTCCTCTAAGCTCATCTGCTCATGGAAAAAAGAAAAGTCAAAGGAATTAAAGATAGAATTAATAGCTAAATTAAAGATAGAATTGATAGCTATCACTATCTTTAAGCTTTCTTATTGAAGACCAACTGGATATCAACACATGACATGAAAAACGCTACACAATTAAGCACTAAACTCCCTTTTAGAGAAATTGGCTCAAGTATTGGAAAAATCCATTAGTCAAGCCCCCATTTCGTGGGCGCATGGGGTATCTCCTGCGTTACCTGTTGCACACGTTGGATAATAGATCCATGAGAAGATTTAAGGGTTAATTACACATACATCACCTGATTTCTTTTGTATTTTCACAAAGCCCTTTCAGATTTTCAAGGTATCATAGACACCCCGACGTTTTTCAATCATTTCACAAACCTCCCTCCATGACTAAAAAAACCCTAACCGTCCAGTGTTAAATACAAAATCCCTCCAGTGTTAAAGTAATATTTGGTTATAATTTTCGGTTAGACTATTCCTATCATATTAAAAAACCCTAACGATAGTTTTTCACCGTATAAAACCACTTTTTTGTAAAACAGTCTGCAGCGTGAAAACTAGGCCCGGCAATTCCTGACACGATCTGATAACTCGACACAACACGACACGAAATTAACAGATATTTGGGTCGACACGATAATGAATCAGGTGTTATCGGGTAACCCGATAAGCACCTGTTAAGATAACGGGTTGGTTCGGGTATACACATGGGTAACACGATACACGATAAACAGAATATTAATTTAATAATTTTATAACCCTAAAAAATACTATAATAATTATATATATTAATTTAACAATTTTATACCCCTAAAAAGTTTAAAACTATAATAATTATATATATATATATTAAATTAACTATAATAATTATATATACTATAATAATTATACCCCCAAAATATTAACTATAATAATTATATGTATATATATATATATATATATATTAAGTTTTAAATTAAATTTTATATCCCTAAAAACTATAATAATTATACATACAAAATAAATAGATTTAAATCTACATAATATATATATACACACACCATTGAACTTGATGGGATACACGAAACTAATTTCAACGATCCAACCGTTAAACTTGTTTGTATATGCTTCGAGATCGCATCAGCAAAAAATTGCAAAAAACAAACATTCAAAGATCAAGTAATAAGACAAAACTTTTCAACGGTTATAAAACAAAAAATCACGATTTAACGGTTATTTTAACTCCGATTATGAAGATTTTTTACAGCTCCACACGTTGACCCAATATGAATACAATGAATAAATTCGATTTTCAATTTAAAATATTTACACAAGTGGATACCACAAAATCTTATGTTATGCTTAATGAAAGTATAAATAAGATCTAAGTGTTAGTGAATCTATCGTTTTGATGAGATACGAATTCTATGAAACTAATTTCAACAATCCAACTGTCAAACTTGTTTGTATATGCTTCGAGATCGCATACGCCAAAAATCACAAAAAACAAACATTCAGGGATCAAGTAATGAGACAAAACTTTTCGATGGTTATAAAACAAAAAATCACGATTTAACGGTTATTTTAACTCTGATTTTGATGATTTTTTACAACTACACTCCTTGACCCTATACGAATACAATGAATGAATTTGATTGTCAATTTAAAATATTTACACAAGTGGATACCACAAAATCTTATGTTATACTTAATGAAAATATAAATAAACTCTAAGTGTTAGTGAATCTATCGTTTTGATGGGATACGAATTCTATGAAACTAATTTTAACGATCCAACCGTCAAACTTGTTTGTATATGCTTCGAGATCGCATATGCCAAAAATCACAAAAAACAAACATTCAGAATTCAAGTAATGAGACAAAACCATTTGATGGTTATAAAACAAAAAATCACGATTTAACGGTTATTGTAACTCCGATTTTGATGATTTTTTACAACTACACTCCTTGACCCTATACGAATACAATGAATGGATTTGATCATCAATTTAAATTATTTACACAAGTGGATACCACAAAATCTTATGTTATACTTAATGAAAGTATAAATAAACTCTAAGTGTTAGTGAATGTATAGTTTTGATGGGATACGAATTCTATGAAACTAATTTTAACGATCCAACCATCAAACTTGTTTGTATATGCTTCTAGATCGCATATGCCAAAAATAACAAAAAACAAACATTCAGAGATCAAGAAATGAAACAAAACTTTTTGACGGTTACAAAACAAAAAATCACGATTTAACGGTTATTTTAACTCCGATTTTAATGATTTTTTACAACTACACTCCTTGACCCTATACGAATAAAATGAATGAATTTGATCGTCAATTTAAAATATTTACACAAGTGGATACCACAAAATCTAATGTTATACTTAATAAAAGTATAAATAAACTCTAAGTGTTAGTGAATCTATAGTTTTGATGAGATACGAATTCTATAAAACTAATTTTAACGATCCAACCGTCAAACTTGTTTGTATACCCTTCGAGATCGCATACGCCAAAAATAAAAAAAAAACAAACATTTAGAGATCAAGTAATGATACAAAATTTTGTGACGGTTATAAAACAAAAAATCAGGATTTAACGGTTATTTTAACTCCGATTTTGATGATTTTTTACAACTACACTCCTTGACCCTATACGAATACAATGAATGAATTTGATTGTCAATTTAAAATATTTACACAAGTGGATACCACAAAATCTTATGTTATACTTAATGAAAGTATAGATAAACTTTAAGTGTTAGTGAATCTATAGTTTTGATGGGATACGAATTCTATGAAACTAATTTTAATGATCCAACCGTCAAACTTGTTTGTATATGCTTCGAGATCGCATACACCAAAAATCATAAAAAAAAACATTCAGAGATCAAGTAATGAGACAAAACTTTTCGACGGTTATAAAACAAAAAATCACGATTTAACGGTTATTTTAACTCCGATTTTGATGATTTTTTACAACTATACTCCTTGACCCTATACAAATACAATGAATGAATTTGATCGTCAATTTAAAATATTTACACAAGTGGATACCACAAAATCTTATGTTATACTTAATGAAAGTATAAATAAACTCTAGGTGTTAGTGAATCTATCGTTTTGATGGGATACGAATTCTATGAAACTAACTTTAACGATCCAACCGTCAAACTTGTTTGTATATGCTTCGAGATCGCATATGCCAAATATCACAAAAAACAAACATTCAGAATTCAAGTAATGAGACAAAACTTTTCGACGGTTATAAAACAAAAAATCATGATTTAACGGTTATTTTAACTCTGATTTTGATGATTTTTTACAACTACCCTTCTTGACCCTATACGAATAAAATGAATGAATTTGATCGTCAATTTAAATTATTTACACAAGTGGATACCACAAAATCTTATGTTATACTTAATAAAAGTATAAATAAGCTCTAAGTGTATATGCTTCTAGATCGCATATGCCAAAAATCACAAAAAAAAACATTCAGAGATCAAGAAATGAGACAAAACTTTTCGACGGTTATAAAACAAAAAATCACGATTTAACGGTTATTTTAACTCCGATTTTGATGATTTTTTACAACTACACTCCTTGACCCTATACGAATGTAATGAATGAATTTGATCGTCAATTTAAAATATTTACACAAGTGGATACCACAAAATCTTATGTTATACTTAATGAAAATATAAATAAACTCTAAGTGTTAGTGAATCTATCGTTTTGATGGGATACGAATTCTATGAAACTAATTTTAACAATCCAACCGTCAAACTTGTTTGTATATGCTTCGAGATCGCATACGCCAAAAATCACAAAAAACAAACATTCAGAGATCAAGTAATGCGCCAAACTTTTCGTCGGTTATAAAACAAAAAATCACGATTTAACGGTTATTTTAACTCCGATTTTGATGATTTTTGACAACTACACTCCTTGACCCTATACGAATACAATGAATGAATTTGATCGTCAATTTAAAATATTTACACAAGTGTATACCACAAAATCTTATGTTATACTTAATGAAAGTTTAAATAAACTCTAAGTGTTAGTGAATCTATCGTTTTGATGGGATACGAATTCTATGAAACTAATTTTAACAATCCAACCGTCAAACTTGTTTTTGATTAGGCTCTTATTTTCGAGTGTAGATGTAGTACTTGAATGACAATTATGTTTTAATGTTTTGAAGTAATATTTATGTGGTAATGTGTGGTATGTGCAAATTTAAGAAAAAAATATATTTTTCTTAACGGGTCATAATGGGTTGGGTCACTTTACCCGTTGGGTAAAGTGACCCGGCCTGTTAAAGACCCGTTAAGATAACAGGTGTGACACGACACAACCCATTAAGATAACAGGTGTTACACGAAAACGACACGACCACGACAGACACGACCCGTTTGCCAGGCTTAGTGAAAACGATCTGCAGTTTCCCATTATGCTTGTTTGCTTTGAAAATTAATCTTTCATCAATTTTTGCTCCAGACTGATAAAAAAATTATTAAAAAAAAAAGGAAAAAGGATTACCGATATCCACGTGAAATGGCCCCTGGTGATTCGCCAAATTGAAGGTTGGTTTCACACCTGGTTTTCTATATATTCCCTCATCCAATGCAATCAGAAATGTCTTTTTATAATTTTCATCGGTTATTTCATATGTTGAAGATATTGAAGCTAATGAGGATGAGAATGAGGGTGAAGGTGATGATAGTAGTGGTGAAGAGGGTCGAGCACCTGAAGATGTTGGTGACGGAGAAAACGAGGCGTTCCTATTACGACGAAGATTTCTTCGAAGAGGGCTCCTCAGCTCTTAGCACAGCTCCCCAAGGGATTGGCACTTTGGATGTGTAGTCGTGCTCTTGCTTGGTGATGTGCTTCAAGAAGAGAACAAAGTTAGTTCTGAAATGTGCCTTTATGGGGCCTTAGGTGTAGGCCTTAAGGCTCGCAATCAAAAGTAACTGAGTGCTACGCGTGCCACTACTATCTCAGTATAGCAAATGTAGAACAAGAGTGTGTTTAGTCGATTACTTAAGCCCTAAGTTACTCGGATTTCTTGTTATCAAAGGATAGTCGTGGATGGGTTAAGTCCACATTAAGTTTTTTTTCTTGCCTTGTGACCAAGGACTTTTAGTTCATAATCTTGTTTGTTTGAATGAAGGGAATCCAGATCCCCTTTAAGCCATTTAGCCATCTACTTGGTTCTTGATTGATATTAAGGATAACATAACTATTAAACTAACCAAATCCAGGTGTAAATGAGGCTCTTAAAGTAGGAAAATAGGTGGATATGACTTGAATACATACAGGAGAATGCATTACGTAATAGATCTGTATATTCAGAAAACAAACAAAGAGATTCGGGCAAGATTTCACCTTGTCTGTCAAGGTTGAACTTCTTGCAGTCACTTATCTTTGTGATTATAGGGGTTTATATGC
Organism: Malus domestica; assembly: GCF_042453785.1. Taxonomy (NCBI): domain Eukaryota; kingdom Viridiplantae; phylum Streptophyta; class Magnoliopsida; order Rosales; family Rosaceae; genus Malus; species Malus domestica. Next base: position 14,324,705 of record NC_091672.1, read on the forward strand.
TAAAAATCGATGGATGGTAGACAAGTTTATACAAGGGAATTGATACTACACCACTGAAAGAGATAGCTGAGCTTTTAGACTAAAGAGAAAGATAGCTTGTCGTTAAAAATGATTGAATCCGGGTAGATTTCAGCTTTTGGATGCAAATCTGGCTTGAGAGCAAAGTTTGTATGTTTGTTTGTTTGATTGGTTGAGTGTCCTATCTCTAGGGCCTCTTCCTCCTTTTATAGGCCAATTAGCCCGACTACTGTGACCTTGCTTTTGCCTGAAAGCATTTGGAGGGTAGTGATTCATCATCTTTTTACTTGTATTGTCATTAAAAAGTGCTTTTTGGCTGATTGTGAGTTAGTCTCCATCACCTGACATTTAAATCATTAATGGGGAGATGCCAATTTGTCTCTGGGCCTGGTGCTGGGCTTCAGGCAAGTCTTTTTTTAATTGGTATCTATGGGCTTCCTCACAATTGCAGCCCAATGTTCAAATATTAACCCAAACAGTGCCCCATTTAATCATTGTTAAATCTGTAACCCAAAACGCTAAGGCCCTGTTTGGCACACCGTATAAGGCACTGGATAGTACTAATAATATGGTGTACGGTGTTTGGTGGCTGTTTGGATTAAATAGGCACCGGATTAAATAATCCGGGCCCATTTTTTTTACACGGTGTTTACCCGCTTGCTTATACCATCCAATTTCACGATATAACTTAGTCGGGCTCTCTTCTCTCTCGGCACAATCTTCCACTTCCTCTCCAGACGCCCTTTTGCTCTCATCCTAGGTTCGTCTTCTCATAGTCTTCTTCTTCGTTTGAATCACAATTCGTCTTTTCAGTTTTCTTCTTCTGGGATTCTGCCCCTCCCTCTATTCTTCCCCCTCTTCCTATTTTTCTTGCAATTGATTGAATCTAGTTATTATTTTCTCTCTAATTATGCAATTGATTATGTAATTTTGTGTTTTAGTTATAATTTTTTAATTTTAGGGTTTGCTATTGGGGTCGAATTTAGGGTTTGTTGTTGGTGTTCAACTTTAATTAGAATTAATGATTGGGTAGAGTGGGAGTGTGCAGGTTCACTTAACTAAACAAAACTTTGTCTCTGGCGCAGCTCCCGTTTCACTCACTGTCTCGCAGCCGCAACGCAACCATACGGACAATAGGGTAAGCCAATTTCTCTTCGCTCTTGTTCTCTGTCTCTCATTCCCCATCACCGTCTATGGCCTAGAAATTAGATCTCAATTGTTGTTCTTCTCAGTTTTTGCATCACTCCCTATCAGCTTTTATCCATTTTTTAATTTTTATGTGAATTTTACTTTTTATCTGGATATATATATGTGTGAATAATTTCGGACTAGGGTTGTTGAATTGTTGATTGGCATTTATTCCACTTTGTAAAGTAATTGCCTTTTAGAAAAAAGAGTGTGAGTGAGAAATAGAGAAGAAAGGGAGAGTTGCTGCTTTTCTGATGTTTCGGCTTAATTTTGATGCAACATGACACTCAATTTTGATGCAACATGAGGTGATGAATATATAATGCTTTGAGATCGTACAAAGTACCTCATAGACTAGACTTCTTTGCTGCCCAAACCATTTCATTACTCTCCATTGTATATTTGCTCAGTAAGGTCCATGCAGTATGATCAAATAATATAGAATTTAATTGATTATTAGACAATCATTGGGCCCTAAAAGGCTTAAGCAGTTAGGGAATGGACCAACAAAGACAGATCAATCCCATGTGGTTTGCAATTTAACAAATAATACGGGTATAGAGAAGATAGATTTCACATGTCATAAGAGCTCTGATACCAGTGACAACCACAAATGCCAAAAAGGAATGGGAAAAAAATAATATCAATTTAACAAAACACAAGGCAGGAAACTTAACTCAAAACTAGTACCAAAGTTGCTTGTATCTTTATATGAATCAATAAAGCATTATATTACAGTCTAAAAGCTAAGAGATCACCTCACAAATAAATTTGTCCCCATGTCCTAGTTGACCATATTTGTTCCAACCATATTTTTTGGTAGGACTTATTAACATGCTTCCTTCCGTTTTCAGTGTTATTATGCATTCATGCTCCAGTTACTTAATTTTTTGCCACTATCTAATAATGTTATTTTATATTTTCACTAGACATGGATGAAAGAAAGATTGTGGCATGCTTCAATGTTAAGTTGTGGTACTTGAATATTGTGACTTGGTTGATGATATGGTTCATGATGAATCATAATTCAGCTAGAAGGCGGAATCGGCAACTTGCACTTAGAAATCGCACATTTGTTAGGAGAATGGTAGGGTCACCCTATTTAGATAGCATAATAGGATATGATGATGTTCAGTGTGTGAACCAAATTAGAATGGATAGAAAAACATTCCATTATTTATGTCAGATGCTTCGTGACCACGGTAGAGTAAAATTGGATGGTGTAGTGACAATGGAAGAACAAGTTTGCATGTTTTTGCAAATACTTGCACATCATGTCAAGAATCGTACAATTGGGAGTAGGTTTTGTCGATCGGGGGAGAGCATAAGTAGGTATTTCAATTCCATTCTACATGGAGTGTTAAGGCTACAAGGTAGACTTTTGAAAGTGCCAGAACCCATTCCTAATGCCTACCCAGATCCTAAATGGAGTTGGTTTGAGGTATTCTTCATATTTTATAAAAATTACTTCTAAAATTAATGTAATTTAATATATTGAGCTTACCAATGTTAATGATTTTTTTTTTAGAATTGCTTGGGGGCATTGGATGGGACTTACATTAACGTTCATGTCCCTGAGCGAGATAAACCAAGATACCGATCGAGGAAGGGAGATTGTGACCAATATGTTGGGAGTTTGTAATCTGGACATGAATTTTATATTTGTGTACCCAGGTTGGGAAGGGTCGGCCTCTGATTCTAGAGTACTCTGAGATGCGATAAGTAGACCATCAGGATTAAAAGTTCCCACGGGTAACAATAGATTTTTTGTTTATATTAGTAATTTGAATCCTCATTTTTCTTATATATAGTAATATACATTTTTTGATGTGTTAGGGTGTTACTACCTTGTGGATGGTGGGTACACAAATGGTCTAGGATACCTTGCACCGTATAGGGAGTGCGTTACCATCTCTCGGAGTGGAGAAATAGAAGACTCCCGATTAATCATGAGGAGTATTTCAATATGAAACATGCTCAAGCTAGAAATGTCATTGTGAGATGTTTTGGACTACTTAAGATGCGTTGGAGCATCTTAAGAGGTCCATCATTGATCGGATCATATTTATATATATTTTTACTTTAAATTCACTCGTCTTTTCTTGGTTAGTTCCTTATATTTTTGAGCTATTTACGTTATTTTTGTGTTTATAGGATTTGTTATGCAAAGAAAATAAAAATAGAACAAGTGAAATTTTATGTAATGAATTCGTCAAAACTGTCTGTGTAGATCAGCTTTTAAATTAAATTAAAAAGAAAATATAATAATGATAAGTCATGATGATGTTTGAAACATCATCATGATGGTTTTGTTTTGTAGAAGAAAAGAAAGGAACGGATGGAGAAGAAGAAAAAAAAAAAGGGGAATAAAAGTATGGAAAGCAAAGGCATACGGGGGAGAAATAATCAGGAAAGGAGGGATCCAAAGAAAGATATACGAAAGAAGAAGAAAAAGGAGAATCCAAGGCGTGAAAGGGATGGAGGCGGGAGACAGAGAAGACTTGAAAAAGTGGGAAATAAAATAATAAGATAGAGAGGAGAACACGGGACAGAAACTGAGGGGGAGCTGCCTTTGGGCAGCTCGCAGAGAGCACGCAGAAACGAAGACAGAGGGGAGAGAGGGAGCTGCCTCTTGGCAGCTCGCAGAGACGCAGGCCAGAGAAAAAAAACGTGAAAAAGGAAGGAGGACTGACAAGGAAAGAAGGCAGCCTTGCTGCCAGAAAGAAAAGGCAGTGTGACACGCGGAGCAGCGTGAAAAGGGGGAGAAGTGTGAAAGGTGTGGGAGCTGGACACGTGAGAGAGGTCAGTGAGGAGGGCTGCCCTTGGGCAGCGTGGGCAGCGTGGAAGAAAGATAAGAGAGATTTGGTGCGGAGACGGACGGAAGAGGAGGCAGAGGCTGCCATTTGGCAGCAGAAAGCAGGAAGCGGCATAGTGAGAAGGCTGCCATTTGCCTGACGAGAAGAAGGAGTGAGACGCGAGGGAGTGACGCGAGGGGGAGCTGCCATTTGCCTGACGAGAAGAAGGAGTGAGACGCGAGGGAGTGACGCGAGGGGGAGCTGCCTTTGGGCGGCTCGCAGACAGCATCAGGAAGAAAGTCAGGCAGGGCTGAAGTGGTTACAGAGGGCACGAACGCAGCAGATCCTTTCTTTCGGTTTAATCTTTCCAAACTCCTATTTTATTTCTGTTTTTAATAATGTGTAATTAAATTTATGTTGGTTAGAGGTTAATTCGAAACCATGAATATATTTGTAATATGAATTGATTACCGTCGGTTGTGATTTCATAAGTTGTGATTTCAATTTACTTATCCGTTCGTATAAAAACTGATTTGTGTATGTTGGTTGAGAGTGCACGCTTAATTTACATGCATGAATTTGATGCTAGAATATAAGTGAATTTCACCTAATCGTTATGAACTTATTTTCACAAGTAGTAAAGGTTGCTAGTCACAATCACGTTAAGTAAATTCTTGGCAAGAGTATCATGCTTTTCATAGTTACGAATGCCTCGTCAATGCTTATAGTTTTCACAAAGTTTAATGATCTTTGATTGTATCGCTATTGTGCTTTTCACGTAGGGGACTTTTGAAGAATGTTTTGAATTGTTGTATGCGTTTTTCCGTCCAATTCAATAACTTAAGGAAAACTTGAAGATTAAAAAAGTGCTGTTCACGGTTAATCTGGAGTATTGAGATTCACAATTTATTGAAAGAACAACTGAAAATCAATTTAGGTTGCATATGTGTCATGTGTGGAGAAGAACCCTCTAGCTAATCCGTCATTTATCATTTTACCTTAATTTTATGTTTTTATCAATTCTGTAATTTAATTAAGTTTAATTTACATTTCATCAAAACCAAACACCCATCCATTATTAAATTATATTATTTATTTAGTTTTCTTTATTGTTAGTCTTTTAATTTAATTTCCGTCCATTTCAGTTCCTAGTGTCTAATTTGATTGTTTTCATTATTTTGAGTCATTCTAAGTGTGTTTTGAGTTATTAGAGTTTTTAGCCTAGTTTTGTGTCCTTGAGTCTTGTTTAATATTTTTAAATTAATTTAGAATAGATTAGCAATCCCTCCTAATCCCCGGCCTAGAACGATACCCTACTTACATCTATACTACAATTGTCAAAAAGAGGGTTTAATTTGTGTGTCAAGAAATTCTCGCATCAAATTTTGGCGCCGTTGCCGGGGATTAGCAACTTTGCTAATCCTTTTATTTTTGTTTTTGTTTATGTTTATATTGGTGTTTGTGTATTTTACTTTTGATATTTGATTTATTTTTCTTTCTTTGATTTTAGGTTCAAATGGAGCCGAGGGAAATTTAAAGGAAAGATGCGTCCGGCTAAAGACGTTAAATCAAGCGCTTCTTGGGAGGCAACCCAAGCATTCAACGAAGGGAGACTTTGGAATCGCTAACCCAATCAGCTTTGCATTCTTCCAACCTTATCTTTACTGCTTTCATTTTGTTTTGTTTAGTTAGTTGTGTTATTTGGTTGATTTCTGTGAGTTTGTGTTATTTAGTTTAAGTGTGGGGGAAGATTAACCAAAGTCTCTTTACATTAATTTACATAAAAAAAAAAAAAAAAAGATAAAATTTAAAATTAATGATAAAAAAAAAATACATAAAAAAAATTAAAAAAAAAAATAATAAAAATTTAAAAAAAAAAAAAAAAAAAAAAAAAAGTACAAATATTTTACAATAATGTAAACTAATAGTATTCATTGGTCGGGTGGTGCTTCAGTAGTAGGCGGGGCTTCAGCAGTCGGCGGGGCCACAGAAGGAGGAGGCAGCAGAGGTTGATCAGTTGGAGCTTCACTACGCGGTGCCGCTCCAGAAGACGAAGGCAGATGTTGTTGGAACAAACCCACAAACCTCCGATGATCAAGTAAAATTTGACCATCGGTGTCCTGCATCTGGTCAATCTTCCTCTTCATACTGGTGGCATAGTTGTGTGCGAGCTTGTGCAATTCCTTATTCTCATGCTTGAGCCCTTTAATCTCTTGCTTGAGACTCTGTATTTCAGCCACCAAGGATTCAACGTGACGAGTTCGGGCATATAGGCGTTGGGCCATGTTGGATACGGAACTCGCACACTGCACACTGAGAGCCAGAGACTCCTTAACAGCCAATTCATCAGACCGTCTAGCGAGCAGTCTGTTATCTTTAGGAGTGACAATGTTCCGGGCCACCACCGCTGCTGTCATATCGTTCTTCATCACCGAAGCCCCAACGGTAAGGGGACCGGTAGGGGATATGAAGGATGGGCGCCATATATTGTCTGGTGAAGGCGGAGCTGCCTCTTCACCAATGTTCAAGTCAAAACGACGATCGGAAGGGCCAGACATTTTTCAGAGGTGGTGAAGAAAGAAGAGAGTCGGAATGATCAAGATTAAACAAGTGCAAGAAGGAAGTGTTTACAGGAGGGTGCTCAAGTGTGTTGTGGAACAAAATTAACGCCTCTATAAAAAGAAGAAATCAAAGAGGCGCTCCTCAGAGAAGCGTCCTCTCGCAAATCGAAGAGTCGGGGCTCCTTTCTCAAAAGCCGGATTCTTTTATCAAAAGAGGAGTTTCCGTTCTCAAAAGCCGGATTCTTTTCTCAAAAGAGGCGTTCATTTCTTAAAAGTTGGGCTTGCTCAGAAACCACGAGCCGAACCCCGGATTTCGCAAGATCAATTCGTCCAGACGTGTTGTCACCCGTCACACGCAAACTCAGCTCTGCGAAAATCTCGGGCAGTTTGTCGAAGCACCAATTCAGAAATCGAAGAGGGAAATTCAACAGTCAAAGACACGCTAGCTTTCTCAAAAGCTGGGCTTCAACCCACGGGCAAATCTTCTTTTCCAGATTTATCCGCACGTGTCACATGCTACCTCTACAATCGACGATGCTCAGAGCTCGAAGTGCCGATTCCAACCATCTGTCTCTCTCAGCCTAGTCAGCACTTGTCACATGCAACTGGCAGCTTTGCGGAAATTACGGGCAGCTTTGTCAGAAAGCGCGTAATTTGTATTCTTCACCCATCCACCGGCTGCCGACACTAAGTGAGAGAACAGTTCCGGTTGTGAAGACAAGTCCTATAAGTTTCTACCTTCGCCTTCCACAGCAAAAGCACACTCTCTCAGCACACCCTCTCAACACTTCTTCATCTCCGAAAATGCATTCCCAAAGAATCCTCCTAAGTTACTCTGTGTTCCTCATTCCTTGGGATACTCCTGCGAACAACCCATTCAAAGCAAAAGTATTTCATATCATGAAGGTTGAAAGCAAGAGTATCTCATATCATGCTTTCTCCCTGTCCTTTCTCCAGCCAGCACCTGCTCTCGAGTACTCATCATCTTGTGCTTTCGCTTTGTTTCTCACTTATAAGGGAAGTGAAGATAATACCTCGAAGCATGTGGAGACAACGTGCTGATTCATCCTCAACTAAGGACAAGGAGAAAGAGAGCAAGAGGTGGGCACTTGGAAAGATTGAAGAAAGAAACAGACCAACACCTCTACCTCGTGCCTGCCCGCCATGCAGAGGAAACAAGCAGAGAAGAATGCAGCTTGCGCAATCATCCCAGCGTAAGGAGTCTGAGATGAAGAACAAGAGAAGCTGCCACATCTGCTTGGAGAACAAATAAGGAACTGCAACATTCCCAAAGAGCAAAGCCTTGCAGTACAATAGCATAAAATCATCACTTGCAAGTGAAAAGCTAAGTGTCACCCTGTTCAAGAGGAAAGCTGTGGAAAGTCAACAAGCACGACCAATGATTACTTATTAGTTTTATTCATTATCTTTTATCGTAATTTTCAATTTTTCGTTTGCAATTTTTTTTTAATTAATTTTCTTGCGTACTTAACTGAATTTTTCCTTTTCTTTGCAGGAACTTTTGGTTATTTCCACCCTTGAAGTTGATTGCAGAATTTTAGCTTGGGGGTCATCGCTTGATTTTACTGCAAATTAGGGAAGTTTTCAGTCCAATTGTTTTATTTTGTTTCTTATTATTTATTTATTTTATTTTATTTTTTATTTGCATTATAGTGTTTTCTGACATTGGGGACAATGTCAAGTTTAAGTGTGGGGGTAGAAATCTCTAGAATTTCTATTGTTTCTATGTTTTTGCTTTTTGTTTTCTTAAAAAAAAAAAAAAAAAAAAAAAAAAAAAAAAAAAAAAAAATTTAAATTAAAAAAATTTCGGAAAATTTAAAAATCCAAAAATATTGTCTTGTTTCCCTTATTGTTTTGAATTAGATTTTTGTTAGTTTCCCGACCCAATGATATAATTGGATCAAATTTGAATCACGATTATCAAGAACTTAGTTAACATGTGCTTTATGAAATTCCTAATTCTTTTGTTAGTTTTGTACATGTTTGATCATCTTTGAAAAACCAAATGCACATAGCCTTGTTAATGTGAAACTAAAGCATAACTTAAAGCTTCATATGTGAATTTAGTGACCATATACATCCTATGTGAGTTTTTGAGCCGATTGAAAGTGTGTGCATTTTTTTTTCATACACTCCTATTCTTTCATGTGTGATGAACTTATGTGAGATACATCTCTAGAACTTGCGTAACGATCTTTCGAAATGTTTGTCATTGATTGCATGAACTTGGAAATGATAGAGGCATTAGGTTTACCACTATGGCCCAAATAACCATGTTTCCCAAAGAAAAATGATATCATTAGTTTGCCAATTTGAGCCGTGTTTGTTGAGCCTTTTATTTCTTATCACCAGATATGTCTACCCTTATACCTGAAACATTTTTCCTTACCCTTTCCAAGCGAGCAATGCGAGATTGTCTTATGAGAAACGTTTGTGAAATACTGTGAAGATGTTTGGCAAAAGAATAAGTGTGGGGGTATTTCATGTTTGTGAATTAAAAAAAAAAAAAAAAAAAAAAAAAAAAAAAAAAGAAAAGAAAAAGAAAAGATAAAGATTGTATAAAAAGAAAATAAAAAGTTTTTAAAGTTTCAGTTAAGGGTGTGGTTGGAGGTGTTAGAAGAATCGTTGGAGAGCTTGAGTTTTTATGAATCTAAAGAAAAGAATTGCTTGCAATGTAGCTTGGAACTTGTGTTTTCCTAAACCTCATTACATCCAATAAAAGTCCTCTTGATTTAAGTTTTGCAATTATGATTGTGGAGATGAGATCTTTATGCAAGCTTATAGTAGAAATTTCACATTTGATTCTTTGAGCGAAACACATTAAAACTAAACACATGTGTGATTGAGTGAATATTCAGTGAGAAGGTCGCTAGTTTGCATATGATGATTTTAAAAATAAAAACTTGAAATTGCATTAGCATGGCTATCTCACACACTACACTTCAAGGATGATTCAAAGATTACTGCTAATATTTGAATTAGGAATTTGAACTTGGATTAACTTGTTTGGTGCTAGCTATGGTTCTTGATAATTTGTTTTCTTAAATGAAATTCTATGAGGGTCACATAGAGGGAAGCTAATGTTTTTTTTTCTTGTTACTTCTTGTTCTTGTTTTCTTTGTTTTGCTCGAGGACTAGCAAAAGTTAAGTGTGGGGGTATTTGATCGGATCATATTTATATATATTTTTACTTTAAATTCACTCGTCTTTTCTTGGTTAGTTCCTTATATTTTTGAGCTATTTACGTTATTTTTGTGTTTATAGGATTTGTTATGCAAAGAAAATAAAAATAGAACAAGTGAAATTTTATGTAATGAATTCGTCAAAACTGTCTGTGTAGATCAGCTTTTAAATTAAATTAAAAAGAAAATATAATAATGATAAGTCATGATGATGTTTGAAACATCATCATGATGGTTTTGTTTTGTAGAAGAAAAGAAAGGAACGGATGGAGAAGAAGAAAAAAAAAAAGGGGAATAAAAGTATGGAAAGCAAAGGCATACGGGGGAGAAATAATCAGGAAAGGAGGGATCCAAAGAAAGATATACGAAAGAAGAAGAAAAAGGAGAATCCAAGGCGTGAAAGGGATGGAGGCGGGAGACAGAGAAGACTTGAAAAAGTGGGAAATAAAATAATAAGATAGAGAGGAGAACACGGGACAGAAACTGAGGGGGAGCTGCCTTTGGGCAGCTCGCAGAGAGCACGCAGAAACGAAGACAGAGGGGAGAGAGGGAGCTGCCTCTTGGCAGCTCGCAGAGACGCAGGCCAGAGAAAAAAAACGTGAAAAAGGAAGGAGGACTGACAAGGAAAGAAGGCAGCCTTGCTGCCAGAAAGAAAAGGCAGTGTGACACGCGGAGCAGCGTGAAAAGGGGGAGAAGTGTGAAAGGTGTGGGAGCTGGACACGTGAGAGAGGTCAGTGAGGAGGGCTGCCCTTGGGCAGCGTGGGCAGCGTGGAAGAAAGATAAGAGAGATTTGGTGCGGAGACGGACGGAAGAGGAGGCAGAGGCTGCCATTTGGCAGCAGAAAGCAGGAAGCGGCATAGTGAGAAGGCTGCCATTTGCCTGACGAGAAGAAGGAGTGAGACGCGAGGGAGTGACGCGAGGGGGAGCTGCCATTTGCCTGACGAGAAGAAGGAGTGAGACGCGAGGGAGTGACGCGAGGGGGAGCTGCCTTTGGGCGGCTCGCAGACAGCATCAGGAAGAAAGTCAGGCAGGGCTGAAGTGGTTACAGAGGGCACGAACGCAGCAGATCCTTTCTTTCGGTTTAATCTTTCCAAACTCCTATTTTATTTCTGTTTTTAATAATGTGTAATTAAATTTATGTTGGTTAGAGGTTAATTCGAAACCATGAATATATTTGTAATATGAATTGATTACCTTCGGTTGTGATTTCATAAGTTGTGATTTCAATTTACTTATCCGTTCGTATAAAAACTGATTTGTGTATGTTGGTTGAGAGTGCACGCTTAATTTACATGCATGAATTTGATGCTAGAATATAAGTGAATTTCACCTAATCGTTATGAACTTATTTTCACAAGTAGTAAAGGTTGCTAGTCACAATCACGTTAAGTAAATTCTTGGCAAGAGTATCATGCTTTTCATAGTTACGAATGCCTCGTCAATGCTTATAGTTTTCACAAAGTTTAATGATCTTTGATTGTATCGCTATTGTGCTTTTCACGTAGGGGACTTTTGAAGAATGTTTTGAATTGTTGTATGCGTTTTTCCGTCCAATTCAATAACTTAAGGAAAACTTGAAGATTAAAAAAAGTGCTGTTCACGGTTAATCTGGAGTATTGAGATTCACAATTTATTGAAAGAACAACTGAAAATCAATTTAGGTTGCATATGTGTCATGTGTGGAGAAGAACCCTCTAGCTAATCCGTCATTTATCATTTTACCTTAATTTTATGTTTTTATCAATTCTGTAATTTAATTAAGTTTAATTTACATTTCATCAAAACCAAACACCCATCCATTATTAAATTATATTATTTATTTAGTTTTCTTTATTGTTAGTCTTTTAATTTAATTTCCGTCCATTTCAGTTCCTAGTGTCTAATTTGATTGTTTTCATTATTTTGAGTCATTCTAAGTGTGTTTTGAGTTATTAGAGTTTTTAGCCTAGTTTTGTGTCCTTGAGTCTTGTTTAATATTTTTAAATTAATTTAGAATAGATTAGCAATCCCTCCTAATCCCCGGCCTAGAACGATACCCTACTTACATCTATACTACAATTGTCAAAAAGAGGGTTTAATTTGTGTGTCAAGAAATTCTCGCATCAATCATTTTTCCTAATTTAAAACACAACTTAGAATTATGACAACCTGCTGCCTATTACATAATCTTATTAGAAGCCATATGTCAGCTGATCCAATAGAAAATGAAATCCTAAACTTGGACGAATCTGAAAGTAGTGATGATGATGAAGATGTGATTGAGACTGTTCAACCTACACAAGAATGGACTGCATGGAGAAACACTTTGGCCATGAATATGTACAATGAGTGGCTTGCACAAGTGTGATTTGATTAAATTTTCTTACATATGCATGTTGTCATTTGGTTATGGTTTGTTATTTGAACAAATAGTGATTTCTTATGTATTCGGTTATGATACTTAACAAAGTGTGACCTGGTTATGTATTTATTTAAAAACTGTGATGATTTGCTTATGGTTTTTATCACTTACTATTAATTATATGCACTGTTGATTATATGCTATCTTATTGTGTATGTAATTATAGGAATGGAAAGTGAACAAAGTAGTCAACCAAAAGAAAGTAGAAGGGTTTGGAAACAACATGAAGAAGATGCATTACTGTCCATACTTGAGGATGCAGTTGTTAAGAATTTGTGATGTGATAACGGTTGTTTCAAACACGGAACAATGGCTCAATTTGAAACTGCTATTAATTTGAAATGTCCTAATGCCAATATAAAGGCAGTTCCACATATTGAGTCCAAAATGAGGAGGTGGAAAAAAGATTATGTAATAGTTTATGACATGGTTAATAAAACAGGTTTTGCATGGAATGATGTACAAAAGTGTATTGAGGTTGATAGCACTGATGTATGGCAGTCCTATGTGAAGGTAATTCTGTAACATAATACTAGAATTTAACTTTACATATTTGATTACTTAACATGTTCCTTTACATACAATTTAATAGTACGATTGTGTCTACCAAACCATATCCTCTAGCCCCATTCATTATGACAACTTAATTAAATTAATGGATGCTTGATTATATCAAGACAGGTTGAAGGGAACAAAATAAGATTATTTGTATTTTATGGATAATGTGATTTGTTTTCGCATTGCAGGTTAACAAAGAAGTAGAGGGCTGGCTAGGAAAATCGTTTCCATTGTATGACAGATTGAATGTTATTTTTGGGAAGGACCGAGCAACTGGAGTAGGAGCTGCAACTCCTACTGAGATGATGAATGAGCCTGAGCACATTAATGAAGATGAAGATGAAGATGAGGTGGAGACTAGTTCTCCTTCTATTGCTCAACGATCTAGCAGTTCAAGTACCCGGAAAAGGAAGAGAGTTGCTAATGATAATGATCTTGCTATGGCATTTAAAGAAATGCTTTTTGAATCAGTGGATAAGTTGGGTGAAGTTTTACAAGCTGCTTTTGGGAAATGAGTGAATCCAAAACTTGAGATTGCTTCAGAATTATCAAAGATAGATTTGTCTATTGAGGATCAAATCAAGGCACTAAATATTCTTTTTCGAAAAGCCACAAAATGAGAGGACATTCTTGTCTTTGGATGGTGTAATGAAAACAGCTTTTGTACTCATGTGACTTGGACAAAGTAATCGCAATTTACATTTCAAATCAACAACAATATATTTTGTTAAAAGCAACATGCACATCTTTTGTTAAAAGCTGCAGCATGCATAGATTTTGTTAAAAGCAGCATGCATATATTTTGGCTATCTGGACAAACTGTTTCTTACTGAAACCAACTTGCATTTGTATAGTTTATGAACTTGAATATGTGGTTGGATTATATAACATAACGATTGTAGTTGTTTTTTGTGAACCTTCTTTTATGTTATTGGAAAATATTTTGAATTTGATGTATGGAATTTATTATTTTTCTTTGTTTTTGAAATTTTGTGTGGTTTTCAATAGGTATAAACATGAGAAAAGTTCAACAAACAAAGAAAGATTTGTTAATTTTTTTTTTCTCTTGTCCTATCCGGTTTTGTACCAAACACAGTATAAATAATACGGTCATTAATCCGATACTGCACCAAACGCCCGACTAATTTAGTCAGTACTATCTGGTGGCTATTTATCCTATCCGACAGAAATAGTCAATACAGTCCAAGCTACCAAACGAGGCCTAATAATGATTAAATAGTCGTCGCATGCCTTCACTAGGGACTTGCACCATTTAAAGCGGTCGTTGGTTAAACAAAACCCTTGCACTAACCCACGAACTCCAATGTTAAGTAACCGTTCACTATATAATTCTCAGTTAACCTCCTTGGCAAACTATCTTAGCCATTTCAAGCCTTCAAATTCCCAAAACTTTCCAGAATTCTCAGATACTTTTCTCGTTCTTAAGTTCTTGCCCCCTAATTCCGATTTTCTTCATATATTCTCCTCAAGATCATCCAATGGCACCCAAAGTTGCTCGAATTCAATCTCCCTATGAGACTGAAGAGGGGATTTCCACCATGCGCCACTTGCTCAACGGCTTTCATCGCCCTCGGGCAAGTCTGCACAATGAACTCTTCTTCAAGGAGGGAGGAATGAAATCCTTGGGACCTGCATGGACTTCTCAGGTCCCAATTGCTGTAGAAAGCAACATGCCCGAGAAATCAGTTCCCACAATATTCTCAGAAAGGTGCATTGCTTCCAACTTCTGTTTCAAGGCTTCTATGGCATGGAGGAGTAGCCGAGCAGCTTTAATCGTACTGATAGATTTTACATATGGATATAAAGCTATCTTCTCTTGCACTAATATCCACAAGCCCGGACTTCCCCGTAGCTTCTGCTTTCTTGATCTCGTCATCATCATAGGTGTATGCTTCGGGATCAACTACCACAACCTTATCGGCTTTAGGATCAATGTCAAAGGCTTTGGTAAGACTTGTGGAAGAAAGATCTGCTATGGAGGCAAGGATCACAGAGGTGTCTTCTGAAAATGAGAGGTTGGAAGAACAACTATCAAGCGACCTTAGACAACCAGGATTCTAGGATAGTTATTCTAGTCAAGGATGTAAAACTATTGAGCTGATTCTTATGTAACTTCATCATTCAATGAAATGAAAATGAGTTCTTTAAACTTAATTATAATGAGCACATAAGCTGACTTTAGATTTCTTGCAATGCTTATACTTCTTCAATGTAGCAATCCCTAACATCCCACAAGGTGGGGTGATATTTCTTCAAAAACTTAGCGTTGATTGGATGCTTCTGTAAGCTTCCTTCTATATCTGCCAAGTAATATCCTCCTTTGTCCAGTGCTTGGATGATAATGAAAGGACCTTCCCAAGTCAGGCTCCACTTCCTAAAGCCTCTAACTTGAGCTCCCAAAGGAAAAATTTCTTTCCAAACTAACTCTCCTTTCTTGAAGGTCTTTAATTTTACCTTCTTGTTATATGCTCGGGCAACAACTTTATTCCCTTCTTGAATTTTATCCAGAGTTTCAATTCGGGATGCTTCTAGATCTTCAACTTCTTAACACATAGCATGAATGTATTCTTCACTGTGTAGCTCGAATTGGTTCTGAATCCTAACAGAACTCGCATTAATCTCCATGGGGATTACAACGTCTTGCCCGAAGGTTAGAGCATAAGGAGTAGTTCTAGTCACTGCCCTTTTGGAAGTTCTGTAAGCCCACAAAGTCTTTCCTAATTTCTCATGCCACTTCTCTGGACTCTCGGCCACTATTCTTTTTATAATGTTTACCAAGATTTTGTTGCTAACTTTTGCTTGACCATTTGACTGAGGGTAGTAAGGACTGGACTGAATCATATTTATTTTGAACTTACTTGTAAACTCCTCTACTTCGCTTGAAATAAAAGATGGCCTATGGTCTGTGACAATTGTCTCAAGCACCCTGAATCTATGTAAGATCTTGGTTTCAATGAACTTCTTGATTGCGGTTGAAGTGATTGTCTTCACAGCTAAAGCTTCTACCCACTTAGTGAAGTAATTCGTTGCTACGATTGTGAATGTGTGTCATTTGCTAGAGGTTGGGTGAATTTGTCCGATGAAGTTCATTGCCCATCTTCTGAAGGGCCAAGGTTTGACCACGAGGTTCAAGGGTATCGAGGGCATATGTTGGAGAGTTTTATGTCTTTGACATTCTTCACATCCTAGGGCATAAGCCTTGCAGTTTTTCTCTATTTCGGGCCATAAATAGCCATATCTTCTAAGCAACCATCTCATCTTAGTTCCAGCTTGATGTGCCCTATAAATTCCTTCATGTACTTCGGCCATTACCCTCTTGGACTAAGCACTTCAATAGAAGTCCAACTGAAGTATTTCTTAATAGATTTTTCTCCCACAAAACATACTTAGTTGATTGTTGTCTATTTTTCTTACGTGTGGGGAATGATGGATCTTTCAAATATTGAGCAATAGGTGTCCTCCAATCCTTTATCTCTATTTCTTCATTCATCATATCTAAACTGAATCCCCTTTCGAAGATAGAAGGGAGATGTCTTTTCTGAACTTCTATATCCCCTTCAAACTTCATTTCTTGGATCTGTGCTCCATAAGCCAATTGTGCCATCTCATTAGCAATTGCGTTTGATTCTCTAGGGATATGGCTGACTGATATCTCAGTGCCCCAATAACTCAATAATTGTGTAGATGCCAAATAGTAACCTTTCATGGCAATGTGTCTGCACTTGTATTCTCCATTTAACTAATTGATCACCAATTCTGAATCACCAAACACCTCAACTTCAGTTGCCCCTAACTCTCAAGATCTCCAAGCCAATTATCAATGCATCATACTATGCTCGATTGCTGGTAGGTTCTTGATAATCGAGTAGGAATGAATAATAATGGTGAATACCTTTGGGATCAATGATGACAATCCTGGCTCCAGCAGTGTTTTGAGTGCAAGAACCATCAAAATACAATCTCCAAGGAGTGATCTAGAGGCTAGTTATTCTTTTTATCTCTTGCTGAATCATTATTCTCTCCCCGAAAAGGCTCTACTTGGTGGGATTCAAACATTGGCTACCTCTAAAGTTCCTGGGATGGTGATAATTTCCTCTTAAGACTCTTGGTGCTCAGCTAAGAAGTCTACAATTGTTTGTCCCTTGATTGCTCTTTGAGGCACATATTGAAAGCTGAACTCTGATAGTGCTAGAATCGACTTTCCAATTCTCCAGTTAACATTGGTTTTGACAACATGTACTTGATCACATTTGTCTTGGCGATGATGTGGATGTGGCAAGGCAACATATAATGCCTTAGTTTGCAGGCAGTGAAGTATAGAACCAAGCACAACCTCTCCACTAGTGTATATCTTGTCTCTACCTCAGTAAGGATTCTACTGAGGTAGTATATTACTTATTCCTTCCCACCTTCATTGTTTTGGGCTAGCAAGTTTCCCATTGACTTTTCAAAGGTAGAAATATAAAGCTTTAAAGGCTTCCCCGTTTGAGCTGGCATGAGTGATGGTGGAGAAGTCAAGTAAGACTTTATTTTGTCAAAAGCCTCCTGGTGTGGTGGGCCCCCACTCAAACTCTTCTTTGTCTTTCAATCTTAGCAGAGGAGTTAGCAGCTGAATCTTGCTTGCCAAGTTAGCAATGAATCTCCTCAAGAAGTTGATCTTTCCCAGCAGCTTTTACAGTTGTGCTTTATTGGTGGAAGGAGATGATTACATTATTGCCCGAGCTTTATTCTTGTCAATCTTTACACCTCTTTGATGAACAAGAAATCCCAAAAAGTTGCCCGACCTTACCCCGAAAGCACATTTCTTTGGATTAATTTTTAGCTTATGGATCCTCATTCTTATTAAAGCTTGTCTGAGGTCTATCAAGTGTTATTCTTCAGTTTAAGAGTTCACCACGCTGTCATCAATGTATACCTCCACACTATGACCGATTAAGTCATGAAAAATTGCATTCATCGATCTTTGATAGGTTACACCAGCATTTTTGAACCCGAATGGCATGACTAAGTATTCATATGCTCCCACATGACCTGGCATCTAAAAGCTGTTTTGTGTATATCTTATTTAGCCATTTTTATCTTATTATAATCGGCATTCCCATCCATTAATGATAGGACTTTGTGTTTGGTAACTACATCTAAGGATAAGTCAGCCATAGGCATAAGATGTTCATCTTTAGGTGTAGCTCCATTAATGGTTTTATAGTCAACACGACATCGAACTGCTTTAGTTATAACTTTCAATACGGGTACAATGTTGGCCAACCATTCAACATATTTGGCAGGCCTAATAAATCCAGCCTTTATAAGCCTTTCAATTTCTTCTTTTACTTTCTCCTCGATCTCCTTTGACATCCTCCGTGGTGCTTGCTTTACAGGTTTATATCCCTCCTTAATAGGCATCATGTGTTCTACTAAGGTTGGATCTAAACCTGGCATCTTAGTATAATGCCAAGCAAAACAGTATTTGAACTCATGCAAAAGGTTGACTATCTTTGCCCGATCCTCCACTTCTAACAGGCCACTAACCTGTATAGGCCTTGGATCTTCCTTAGTCCCCAAATCAATGGTCTCCAAGGGGTCTTGCACCTCTGATGGTGGCTTGTCAGGCTCTGCATACAAAAACTCGACTAACTCTAGATTCTAGGATAAGTTTTCTAGCCCCATTTGTATGGCCACTTCCAACTCTCTTCTAAATAACTTTTCTTCACCTCGGTTTTGGCTGCCTGAAGCTTCTTCCCCTTGTTCGTCGGCCAAGCTCTCCCTTTCCTGCTTCTTCTTTCTTCCATACACCAATAGTCTTTTGATTAAGGACCTAACTTTAACTGCTTAATCCTTTCTTCTTTATTTTGTCATTACTTGTGTTGGGGAGTTAGGACAATATGGGGCCTATCCCATTCTTCCTTGGTGAGGAATAATCCTTGTTCTAGAAGCTTTTGTGTCATCACCATAGTTGGGCGATCGCTCTTATCAGCTCCTAAGCATTGGAGAATCCCAACACTGGGATTGTAAAAGCTGGCTTCTGCAACATTAGCAATAGGGAGGAATGGCCATGACTCGGCCTCCACCATCTCCCAAAATCCTAGTCTCATGGCTTCTTCCTCGTGGTAAACTACTACCTGTTGGTGTATGGTGGAAGGCATAGAGAGACTCTAATGAATCCAATCTTGGCCTAGTAAAGCTCCATAAGCGGAAGTGATGTCCACCACGAAGAAGGCTAGCATGATTTGCTTGGAACCCAAGTCAACCTCCAGGAACAATATCTCATGAGTTATAGTGACGGCTCTAGAGAAGCTGGAAACAGTTAGATCCGTGGGGATGAGATCCTCATCACTTCTACACATCCTCTTCATTTGCTTGTACGGCAACACATTGACTGTAACTTCTTCATCAATAAAAACCCTTTTGAAGAGTACTCCTTCTAGATGAGCAGTTACATATATAGGCTTCAGATGGTTAGCTAGAGTCAAGTTCGGGCAACTGAAGACCATTATGTCTATGCACACCTTATCGGGCTATTTCTTTGTGAGCTCGGGCAAACTTATTCTACCCAACTCCTCTTTTCCTGCCTCTTCGACACTAACATGTACCATCATAGGTTATGTTGCCAAGTAATCACCTTCCATTGTGGCAGGTTGATCATGCTTGGGACAAAACATGGCAGATAAAACATATGTTATGTTTACATGGAAGCTGCTAGGTTCAGGTAAGTCCTTTTTCTTACCCCCGATGTGGCCCATGAATTCATCTAACCAGACTTGTACTTCTTTGGGCAACATCAGCTCGGGCTTACGCCAAAGTTTGGCATTGGTCCTGGAACTTCACAAAGAGTATCGATCAATAAAGGTAAGGGTATCCCCCTCTCAGGTGAGATAGTTCCAAAACATATGGCTTCTAGGCTCCATCTAGGGGTTGGCATCATCACCATATCTTCTTGAGCTATCCTCAAGATTCTATATTTTTCCGGATAAGGGTTTTGTGGCACATAATCTCTTTCTCCCTCAATCTTGCTACAAGCTCTTTCTACCTCCTTCTTGCTTCTCCACTAAAGTTGATTTCTTCCTTTATGTAGTATTTTCTCAAACTTCACATTTTCAAAGGTTTCTCAGGTAGTAGGAACTTTTAATGAGTTTATGTGAGCTTTGTGCTACCTCTAAATTCTCATGATCATAGAGGCTCATATTTCTTTGATGAGTCTTCCATCATTTCCAACCATATACCATTTCTGCCCGAGTTGGGCAAAATTCTTCTTCATGATTGGATTCATTATCCTTTCCCTTCTTATGATCTCTACCGGCATAGCTTGGCTAGGGTGGCCTTACATCCACCCATTTTGGTACTTTAGCTTCTCTGTCTTCCATTTCTTCAGAGGTTTCATAATTTATGAATACTTCTGATGAGCCCTTTGGTTGAGAATCACCTCCCAACCTTTGGAAAACATTTCTTGAGGTCTTTTTCTCAGCTGTTCGCAAGATACTTCTGCGGGCTTCTTGTTCTTCTTTTTCTCTTCTTTTAATCAACTCCTGATTAATGATAGATATTGATGCTGGTACTTCAAACTCACATTCACATTTACACCTGCTGCATAACACCACTCATTTGACTATGGTTGCTTTGGGCTTCTCAAGCAACTTGATAGCTCATTTTGTTGGCCTCTCAACTTGCCTTCTTTCTTCTTTGACTTCCTAGGTAGCCTTCTTTTTCCTTTTCTTATCCCACGTCAAGTTGGTCATGTTTATTGGTGCTTCTGGGAAAGGATCCGTGTCAATCATCATATTGGCTTGCTGTCTTTCCAATAGTAAATTTCCTTTCACTATAAGGTCTTGTATCCAATCCCTAAACTGGACACAGTTAGTTATGGAGTGATTGAAAGTGTAATGCAGCCTGTAGTATTTTTTTACTCTTAGTTCTTCTAGTTTTGGCATCTTTTTGGTACTGTCGGGCATAATCACTCTTGCCCGCACCAACTCTTCATAAATCTCCGAGGCCTTGGTTAAATCAAAGGAATAACTCTGGTATTTAGGGGGCTTCATGGGGACAAATCCACCATCATTCATCATCACTTTCTGGTCCTTAACTGGCTGGATTAACCCCTTCACTATCA
Source organism: Malus domestica (assembly GCF_042453785.1). Classification (NCBI taxonomy): domain Eukaryota; kingdom Viridiplantae; phylum Streptophyta; class Magnoliopsida; order Rosales; family Rosaceae; genus Malus; species Malus domestica. The sequence goes on from NC_091672.1 coordinate 14,345,554, forward strand.
AAGGTTTAAAGGGGTAGTCATCTCTACCGCACACATATCCATCCATTCTCTTCTATGGTCATCACTCTCTTCTAGCTCTACCTCTTCCAACTCCACTTGGTGAATTGCAGCTTTTCTTTTGTAGAAAGGATGAGCTTTAGATGAGTGTTTCACCTGTTATTCCTCGAGCAACAGCTTCTCATACTTTGTGGCAGCAATCACCAACACTTGCAACTCACTGAACTGTACATCATAAAACTTCTTTCTCAAAGGCAACCTCAAGGCCTTTTGAACAATGGATATGAGTTGGGCATGATTAGTAGAGAATTGGCACCTCATCCTTGTCCTTTTGAACCTCATCATGAAGTCTTTTGTAGACTCATGTTTGTATTGTTTCACCTTCACCAGGTCATTAATAGACATATCAGGCTTCATCCTAGAACTGTTCATGGAAGACCATCTCTATTTGCCCCCAATTATCAATAGAATTTTGGGGGGGGGGGGGGCAACAGAGAATACCATTGAGATGATAGGCCAACCAATGAGTTCCCAAACAATCTTAACTTACAATTAGGATTGTCTTCAAAAGCCACGCAATGGTTAGAGAACTTGAAGATGTGATCTCTAGAGGATATAATGCCATCTTCCCCACTAAAAGTGGGAAACGCAAGCATCTTGAAGTTGAGTGGAAATGGATTTTGCTCATCAATGTACTCCGAGTATGGCTTCTAGTAGGTGATCCTGAACATTGGGCGAGCTTGGGGTTAAGCATTATGGGCCACCATCTTTCTTAACTCAACTAACTCATCTTTGAGTTGCTGGTTAGCTACATTATTGTATAGGGTTGTGGGGCTTCCAACTTCGAGTTGCGATCATTGCCCGAGAAAATCTCCTTCCTTGGTTCGAGCTTCCCCCATTTGGCATCTCCTCCTTTACTGGCCTATGGTGGGGGCCTATAAAAAGGAGGCTTGTCTGCCTTGGTAGGCTCGCCTTTTCCACTGGGCTCTCCGATTGACTGAGGCATCTCATACTTCATTTTTTCTTGCCTGCTCTGCCCTCTACTATCTAATGAAAATAATAGGGGGTTGGGTAACTCTAGGGCTGGAAAAAAATACCGAAAATCCCGAACCATACCGAAACCATACCGAAACCAAACCGAAAAAATACCGAACCAAAAATCCCGAAAATTTTAGTACCGAAACCGAACCGATCCCGAATTGTTCGGTATGGGATCGGTATTACAATTTGAAATTTTCGGTATTCCCGATCCCGAACCGAACTTTATTAATATTATATTAGGTATATTATATATATGTGTGTGCATGTGTCTGTGTGTTGGCAATATTATATTAGGTTAGGTATATTATAGGTATATTATATATATGTGTCTGTGTGCGTCTGTGTGTGTGTGTTGGCAATATTATATTAGGTATATTATATATATGTGTCTGTGTGTGTGTGTTGGAATGTGTGTGTGTGTGTGTATATATATGTATATGTGTCGGTGTGTGTGTATATATGTATATGTGTCAGTGTGTGTGTGGTGTGGTGCTGACAAACGTTGCTTCAAGCACATGGGAAGGGATGGGTCACGCAAGGCCTTGCTTTCTGAAGACAGAGTCGTCTCTCTCTCTTCCCTATTTTCTGTCTCATCGGTAATCTCTCTACCTAATCCTTTATCCCTCTCATTTTTTCTGTCTCATCTCTCTCGTATTCTCTCTCTCTCTCTCTCTCTCTCTCTCTCTCTCTCTACAACCCAGAAACCACCTAACCTTTCCTTCCACCCAATCCAAAACCAAGCCAAACATCCCTACTCACTCTCTCTCATTTCATTTCACCTCTCATCTGCCTTCACTCAGTCTCAGACTCTCCCTCTCTTTCTCGGATTTGAAGCTTAGTAGCCACCCACCGTCTAACAATCTGACTCCGACGAACTATCTCCACTCCGGCCACCACCACACCTCATGGCTTCATCCCCACCTCCGGTTCTCTCCAGTGATTCTCTGTGTGTGTGGGATTTCGAATTGAGGTTAGGGTTTTGAATTGGGGCTTAGGGTTTCGAATTGGGGGCTCGGGTCAGGAGGAGGTCCCTCTCTTCACTCTGCTTCTTTCTCGACCATAAATCTTTCACTGATTCACTATCACTATGTCTCTGATTTCAATTTGGATTTTTAATGCAGGTTCGGATGATTTCAATATTAATCTAAGACGATTTGGATTCTGATGATGTTCGGTTTCGGGAAATTCCGAAATACCGAAAATATTTCGGGAATCCCGAAATTTGGGAATCCCGAAATTTCGGTTCGGGATCGGTCATGAGATTTACGTCCCGAAAATTTTCGGTTCGGGATTTGATATGCCATTTTTGGTTCGGTATCCCATACCGAACCAGCCCTAGGTAACTCAGCATCTAGGATTTCCTCCAACACTGGCTGACTAACTCCAGATCCTTCTTTGTTTTTTCCTTTATCCTGCTTTTCCTAAAGGAAAGGAAACAGGGGAATAACTAGTTCTTTCTCAGGGCTCTCTTTCCTCATTATTTCCCTGTCATAACCATTTTTTAAAGTATAGAACTCCAGATATAATCTTTTTTGCAGACTCCCTGTTAAAGAACAGAACCTGCTTACTTCTCCTCTGGTTTTTAGAGTGATTTTCTCCATACTTTTCAGCACTTGTACCATGATGGCTTGCAAATCTTCATTGGTTACCTTTCCCCCTGACTTTTCAAATGAAGTCGGGCTTCCGAGAATAGCTGGCCCTTGTAGGGAAGGAAAATCCTCCGGCCGATTTGTCATGCTTGATCTTGGTAGACACTGGCGTCGCCCGTATTCTGTGTTCCACATGAAGGTTTTCTCCTTCCTTCTTCTTCTTGAGATACAAAACTATGAATATCCCACTGAGCGTGCCAAAACTATGGTCGGGCAGATTTCACCGGATAGGGCTCCTCGGATCTTAGCACAGCTCCCCAAGGTATTGACACTTTGGATATGTAGTCGGGCTCTTGCTTGCTGATATGCTGCAAGAAGAAGACATAATTAGTCCTTAAATGTGCCTTTGTGGAGCCTTAGGTGTAGGCCTTGAGGCTCGCAATCAAAACTAACTGAGTGCTAGGCGTGCCGTTACTATCTCAGTATAGTAGATGTAGAATAAAAGTGTGTTTAATCGATTACTTACGCCCTAAGTTACTTAGATTTCTTGTTATCAAAGGATTGTCGTGGATGAGTTAAGTCCACATTAAGTTCTTTTTCTTGCCTTGTGACCAAGAACTTTAGTTCATAGTCTTGTATGTTTGAATGAAGGAAATCCATAACCCCTTTAAGCCATTTAGCCGTTTGCTTGGTTCTTGATTGATTTTAAGGATAACATATCTATTAAACTAACCAAATTCAGATGTAAATGAAACTCTTAAAGTAGGAAAATAGGTGGATATGACTTGAATACATATAAGAGAATGCATTACGTAATAGATATATTGATAGGAGCATATTTATGCGACTTAGTTAGCTTGTTTCTTGGCATTTATGTTGTTAGTTCGTAGTTATTTTAGTATTTTAAGCTATTTTCGTGTGTTTGAAGGTCCAAAGGTTTAATGTGGCAAAGAACTGCATTTTGGAGCATTTTTGAGCATGGAATGGATAGCATATGCTTGGAGCAAAAGGAATGGACGAAATTTAAAGTTTGTGCATCATCCTCTCCCTATAAATAACCATTTTAGCACACTCATTTCACCCAACACATTCACCTACCACTACATCCACTCATTTCACCCAACACATCCACTTATTACAACCACCCAACACATTCACCTACCACTACATCCACTCATTTCACCCAACACATCCATTCACCTACCAACACATCCACTCATTACAACCACCCAACATATTCACCTACCACTACATCCACTCATTTCCCCCAACACATCCATTCACCTACCACTACATCCACTTATTTCACCCAACACATCCACTCATTACAACCACCCAACATATTCACCTACCACTACATCCACTCATTTCAACCACCCAACACATTCACCTACCACTACATCCACTCAGTACCACCACCCACTACATTCTCTCCCTAGCCTATAAATACATCCACCCTTCACCATAACTAGAATTGCAATTCCCTAGCTGTGAGCACCTTACATTCATCCACATATTCCCACATCCCACAAACACATGCAAAACCATTCCCTTGCCGTGGCACTCATCCAACCAAAAATCAAACACAAATCCATACATTCCCTTCAACCTTGCCGAGGCATCCATCCAACCTAAATACATTCATAACCTTTCCATAAATCCATACACATCCTTAGATACTTGTGCTGCAACAAGGTGGTGAAAACGAAGGTCCTTGCCGTTGCAAGCTTGAAACTTTGGAGCGTTTTAGGTGTACTTCGTTCTTGCTTTCAATATCTACTTTGTTATTTTCTGATTTTGTTGCAATTATGAGTAACTAAACCCCCCTTAGCTAGGGGGAAATTCAAATCCATGAACATACTTGCAATATGAATTGATTACCTTCAGTTGTGATTTCATAAGTTGTGAATTCAATTTGTTTAGCTGCTTGATTGTTAACTTATTCGTGTATGTTTATTAAGAGTGCACACTTAGTTGCATGCATGAATATGATGCTAGAATATAAGGGAGTTTCACCTAATAGTTACAAACTTATATTCACAAGTAGTGGAGGTCGCTTATAAACGATCGCGTTAAATGAATTCTTGGTAGGAGTTTCATGCTCATCATAGTAACGAATGCTTCGTCAATACTTATAGTTTTTATAATGCTTAATGATCTTTGATTGTTTCTTTATTGTACTGTTCACGTAAAGGACTTTTGAAGAATGCTTGAATTATTGTATGCGCTTTCCCATCTAATTCAATAACTTCAAGAGAACTTGAAGGTTAATTTAAGCGGACTTAATTAACCTAGGGTGTTGAGTTTCATGATTCATCGAAAGAACAACTGAAAATTGGTTTATGTGCAAGTGTGTCATGTGTGGAGAAGAACCCTTTAGCTAGCCCATCATCCATAGTTTACCCAAATTCGTCCAAAATCTGTTTTAGCTTACAATCTGTTTGTTTTGTTTTCAAATTCGTCAAAACCCAATCCCCCTTTACTTTAAAGTGTTTTATTAGTCAAAATATGTTTTGATTTGTGTTTTTAAGTGTCTTGAGTCAAGTTAGAACCTAATTTCATCCAAACTCATCCCTAGAGTCAGTATAGAGTCTAATTCATTGTTTTAAGCTGTTTTGAGTCTTTTAAACTAGTTTTGAGTCTTTTTAGTTTGTATTGCATCTTTTGAGTCTAGTTTGGTGTTTTAAACTTAATTCTACATTTTAAAGTCAGTTTCAGGTGTTTTAGCAATCCTTCTTAATCCCCGGCCTAGAACGATCCCTACTTACATTCTTTACTACAATTGACAACAAAAGGGTTTAATTTGTGTGTTAAGTTAATTTTCGCATCATCTATAAATTCAGAAAACAAACAAATAGCTTCGGGCAAGATTTCACCTTGTTTGTCAAGGTTGAACTTCTTGGATTCACTTCTCTTTGTGATTACAGGGGTCTATATGTTAAAAAATGATGGATGCTAAACAAGTTTACACAAGGGAATCGATATTACACCATTAAGGGAGATAGCAGAGCTTTTAGATTAGAGAGAAAGATAGCTTGTTGTTAAAAAGGACTGAATCTGGGTATATTTCAGCTTTTGAATGCAAATATAGCTTGAAAGCTGAGTTTGTATGTTTGTTTGTTTGATTGGTTGAGTGTCATTGTCTCTAGGGCCTCTTTGGCCAATTAACCCGACTGTTGTGACCTTGCTCTTGCTCGAAAGCATTTATAGGGTAGTGACTCATCATCTTTTTACTTGTATTGCCACTAAAAAGTACTTTTTGGCTGATTGTGAGTTAGTCTCCATCACTTGACATTTAAATCATAGACACATGGTCTATATATTAATAGGGAAGCGCCAATTTATCATTGGGCCTGGTGCTGCACTTGAGGCAAGTCTTCTTTTAATTGTCATCTCTAGGCTTCCTCACACTTGCAACCCAATGTTCAAATATTAACCCAAACAGTTCCCATTTACTGATGATGAGGATGACAATTTGAAACCCAATATAAATGGTGACGATGTGGTTAATGATGACGAAATATGAGGATTACACATCCAAAGTTACCAATGATTATAGTACTGATTATTATGGGAAAGCTTTGGACAATGAGGATGGGCTTTCTGATTATTATAATTCAGACTCTGGCCATGACAAGGTAGTTAGTTCCGAGGAAGAGAAAGAAGATGACTATATAAGGGTTTTAAGTAAGAGGCTATACAAGGATTGCCTATAGAGGTGGAGTTGAGGATAGTCAAGTGTTTAATGATGTTAAGTATTTTTGGAATACGCTTCAAGACTATGTTATACAAGAGGAATTCAAAATCATTCGAAAGAAGAATGAAAGAGCTAGAGTTACTACTATTTGTAAGGTATGATTCATTTTCACACTCTAGTAAATAGTTCTATTTCTCTCTATTATAGTGTTAAAGGTAATCATAAATCATCACCTGAAACCCCTGATTGTATGTGAAAAATATATATAGTATACATGTGCATTACATGTGAAAAATATATAGTATACATTGTGAACACGGAAATTCCTGCGATGAAGGAGACAAGAACACGTGTACAAAATAATATTTGTATTAATGATTTAGGGGTTACAATCTCTCTCAAATTTGATCCTCTGATTCGATCTCCGTAAGGTGTTGATTTGTGGATTGTTATGTTGATCCAAGGGCCGTCAAGGCTTGATCTCGGATGAATGGTTGGAAGTTTATTCTAGGGGGCCTTTTGGGCTTGATCTTGAAGGTTAATGAATGAACGGATCTTCAAGGGCTTTTGGGCTTGATCTTGAATAACTGTTGATGAACGGATCTTCAAGGGGCCTTTAGGCCTTGATCTTGATGAACAGATGATGGATGGATCTTTAAGGGCTATAGGCTTGATCTTGAAGAACGGTTGGATGTGTGGATTTGTTGATATTGTTGATCCAAAGGGTCGTCAGGGCTTGATCTAGGGATGAATGGATGATGAATGATGAACACTTTCTTCAAGGGCCGTCGGGGCTTGATCTTGAATTGGTGGAAGTTCTTCAAGAGCCATTGGGGCTTGATCTTGAAGGTTGAGTTGACAAAGAACGAAAAAGGCTTTCTTGATCCTTCGGGATTTCTTGGGAATTTAGGAGGTTTGATGCTTGAAAGCTTTAGAACTTCAAAGCTTCAAGGATTTAAGGAATTCTCTTCCAATTTGGGAGTAGAGAAATGCATATGTGAATTCCTTCTTTTAATTCCTTTTCTTTTTTTGTATGAAATGGCTTTTATTTATAGAATTTTCCAAGGTCTAATTTTGAATATAATATTCAGATGAAATAAATCGTTTCTGCCAGGTCTTGACACATGTCCTGTTTGATGACTTTTCCGATTTATTTTGATTTTTCGTTTAGTCACACGCTACGTGTAAAATTTATGTGACACGTAAGCGATGAAATTTTAATTATCGGTCAACATTTATTTTACCGAAATTTCGATGTCTACAAATGCCCCCACTTCAAGGCGCATCGTATGCATGTGCTTGTCACGTGTAGGAGATGCGTTTTGGAGTATCTTAATGTAGATGTAGATTCAAGGGCCATCGAGGCTTGATCTTGAATCGGGCTGGAGATTTCTTCAAAGGCCCTTGAGGCTTGTTCTTGAACTTTGTTTGAAATTTCTTCAAGGGCCATCGAGGCTTGATCTTGAAGGTTGAAATTGGACCACAAGGAGCTTCACGTGTTAGATGATCTTTGGCTTTGGTAGTGGATGAATCGGCACGTATTTTGTTGCGCTTTTTTACTTTCCATAGCCTTGATCTTGAACTAGGTTAGAGGATTTTCTGGATTCCTCCAATTGTTGACTTTCCACAGGCTTATTCTTGAACTGGGTTGGAGGATTTTCTGGTTTCCTCCAATTGTTGACTTTCCACAGGTTATTCTTGAACTGGGTTAGAGGACTTTCTAGCTTCCTCCGATTGTTTGAACTTACTCTTTTTTTTTTATGTGGAGTTGGATTTGATTCAAGGGTGATGGACACTTGATCTCGAATCGTACTTGTGATTTCTTCAAGGGTAGTCGATGCTTGATCTTGAATTTGGCTGGAAGCTTCTTCAAGGGCTGTTAAGGCTTGATCTTGAAGGTTGATTCGAACTCATGGCAAGCAGGCACGAGGTGAAGGTGACGACCTGTTTCTTTGTTCAATCTTTCTAATTCACACCTGAGCAGTTTGGTCAACGGTATGATCTTCAAGAGTAGTGGGCGCTTCTTCCAGTTGGTGACTTAATCTTTAAGGATTTGATTCAAGGGTGATGAATCGGCACGTGCAGCTCACAACGCCTAGCAAGTCGACCCAAGAATTTGAGGGTCAAAACAAGTCCACCAAACACAGAGTGATTATAACCCTGATGATATGAGATACCTTTGATTTTGAAGAAGTAGCGGATGAATCGGCACCTGCTTTGTTGCGCTTGTCTCCACATGCTTCAATGTATCATTTTCACTTGCCTTATCTATTCTTTGGGCAGATGTGGTATCTTCTCTAGAAGCATAAGATGTTGAGATAATGGGTACTTTGAGAGCAGTGTTAGGTAAGTAATCAGGGAAGGGTTCCAGGCAGTTGGTTCCAGATCGGAAGATTGATACCAAGTGCTGGCTGATTGCTTTCTTTCTTCTTATCCCGCAGGTAAGAACAAGGACAAAGAAAAGGACAGAGAGAAAGCCTGATATGAAATACTCTTGCTTTCGAAGAAGTGGTGACGATTTGACAGCGTTGCACAGCGAGGCTTTGCTCTTCGGCGATGGTGCCTTCAATATGTTGTTGAAGCTTCTCGAGCTCTTGGATTCAACTCAGACTCCTTCTGTTGGGTTGGTTGATTGTGCAGGGAATGGGAGACTTGATCTTGAAGGAAATCAGCACGTTGTCTCCATATGCTTCAAGGTATCATTTTCACTTACCTTATCTGTTCTCTAGGCAAATGTGGCATCTTCTTCGAAAGTACATCAGCAGCTGAAGACGAGTACTCGAGAGCAATGCCAGGTAAGCAACTAGGCAAAGGTTCCAGGTAGTCGATTCTTTACCAGGAGTTTGAGTGGAGGTTCCGACATATTGCTTTCTTTATATTTGTCTTTGTAGGTAAGAACAAGGACAAGGGAAGGGACAGGGAGAAAGCATGATATGAGATACTCTTGCTTTCTACCCTTGTGATATGAGATACTTTTGCTTTGGTGTTATTTGTTTGCAAAGGTATTCCTGGAGAGGAAGAAACTTGAGTATTTCGAGAGGCTCTGCTGGGAGTGCACTCTTGGAAGTGAGGAAGGGTTGGGCATTTTTGCAGGTCTGCCCTGCTATGGAGGACGAAGGTCGACATATATAGGAATTTTCCAACAGCCAGCAGTGGCATTATTCATTTAATCTTGTCAGCAACCGTCGAGTAATAGACACAGTAAAATTCATGCGTTTTCGACTTTGTCAGAAATCTTTGACAAAATCGCCCGTGCTTTCTACAAAGTTGAGGTTGCATGTGAAATGTGCTAACAAGTCCTGAAAAGCCGGTCTTATTTTTAAATTCGGAGAACGGTGCCTCTTCGATCTTTGAATCGGTGGCCTCGTTGCCTCTTTGATTTCTAAATAGGCTCTATTGCCTCTTCGATTTCTGAACAGGCTCTGTTGCCTCTTCTTTTTTATAGAGACATGAATCGCGTTCAAAAAACACACTTAGAGAGTTGCCGCTTTTAGGAATTTTCCTCTTTTTTGTATTTCTAAGAACTCGATTTACACAACCTCTTCTTCCTTCATCATTCCTGCAAATGGCTTGCCCATCTGACCGTCATCTTGATTTGAATGTTGGGGAAGATGTTGATATGTCTTCTCCAAACAACATATGGCACCCATTATTCTTATCCCCTACTGGTCATCTTACGGTTGGGGACTCTGTGATGAAGAATGACATAAACGCTACGGTGGTAGCTAGAAATCTTCTCACCCCCAAAGACAACAGGATCCTTTCCAAGCGGTCTGATGAGATGGCTTTTCAGGACTCTCTGGCTTTCAGTGTTCAGTGTGTAGGCTTCGTATCAAATATGGGCCAATGCCTTCTTGCTCGAACTCATCAAGTTGAGTCACTGATGGCTGAGGTGGCGAGCCTTAAGCAAGAGATTAGAGGGCTTAAGCTTGAAAACAGAGAGTTTCACATGCTTGCCAATAGTTACTCGACGAGCATGAAGAGAAAGCTCGACCAGCTGCAGGAATCCGAAGGTCGTATTCAGAATGACCATCAGATGTTTGTGGCTTTACTCCAAATGCACCTATTGCCTTCGTCCTCTAGAGTTTTACCAAGTGTTGAGGCTGCAAATAATCAACTTCTGGTGCCTCCCCCTTCTGGAGCTCCGCCTAGTATTGAGGCGCAATCGGATCAACCTTGAAGATCCCCTCCTGTAAATTTGATTTGACTTTTTTTTTTGGCATGTGGAATGCGAATTTATGTAAATTTTTTAGAGAAATAAATAAAAGATGGACTTTATTTCACTAAATGCATTATATATATATATTCATATGTTTCTCATGGTGCCAGATGCTCCACCATTTTTTATCATTTTTTTTATGGTGCCAGATGCACCACCACTTCCTTTTTTTCTTTTTCTTTTTTCCCGGTGCTGGATGCACCCAAGACATATGTACATATATAATTATAATCTCCACTATCTTTTGGTGCTGGATGCACCACCCAAAACATATATATTATTTTCTTTATCTTTCGGTGCTGCACCCCCCACTTCTTTTTTCTTTCTTCCTCCTGTGTCGTGCATCCAGCAAGCTTCCATCATTATCTTTGTTTTTTTTTTCACGTGGTGCCAGCACCACTTTGCTCTACCATCCCCTTTCTTATTATATATTTTTTCTATATAAATTTGGGTGATGGGTAGAGGAATTTGCAGCGAGCGGAGCAAGGAGGCTGAGAAGATGGTGCTTCGAGCTTCACGACTGGCTAGTCGTTTGACGGCGGTCATTGAAGTTCTTTGCTATCATGGTGGTCATAGTGACGAGCTCGAGGGAGGTCAAGCGCTGCGGTGGATGATGGGCAGAGATGCATGATGGCAGAGCTTTGTGGAAGTTTGTTCACTTGAGGTTTCGCTGGAATAATGTTCCAGGAGGTGGAGCAGAGTGAAGGACTGCAAGAGCTTCCATTGAGGGCAAGGACAGCGATGGAGGTCCTGGTGCTGGAAGAAGCTGTTGATGCCGATGCTTAATAGATGGGCAGAAAGTGATGAGCAGCTTGGAGGCAAGAGATGGAGCACAATGTGGGTGCAAGGTCGGAGGATGAGCAAGGGATCAGGCGCCGGTGAGGGAAGTGCCGCTAGCCACAGAGAATGATGGGGCCGCCGTGTTTCTTGCTACTGACCATTGATTCAACAGGGCCTGGCATTTTGTGTTAGACCAAGAAAGCAACAGAGCTCAGGTGTTTACCTGCGGTAGGGAGGATGAGGGCAGATGAGGCTTACAGAGAACAGGCGAGGAAGTCGGCAACAACTGGATGGGGGATAAACGAGAACGCACCGCCTTCGAAGCCAGAGATGAACAAATCAGAAACGTTCCAGGAACGGAGCAGGGCGAAGCTTCCACCTTCGAAGATGAAGCAATCAGAGGCGTTCCAGGGGCGAAGCAAGATGAACTCGCCATTGCTGGCTCAGTCGTTGGGGTCGACCAGGCATGGAGAAACAGATGCCACCGTCAATGCTACTGCAGATTGTATAAGAACATTCCAACTCCCGCCTTTTAAGCACATCATTGCGGTAGAGACGGCAAGGATGAAATCGACGAGAATTTCTCAAGACACCCAACTCCCCCTTTACTTACTGCAGTCGGTTGAGATGGTAGAGAGGATAGAGGAGGTTGTTGGACTCTCGAATGACACTTTCACTGGAGCGACTTCAAAGGCTGAGACGGTCCAAGAGCGGAAGAGGAACTCCATGTCTTTGCGGGGAGTCTCTGGTGACCAAAACGTTTCGGCATGACCCGGGTCTATTTGAGTTAGGGGTGTCGGAGTCGAGGAGCTTGAGAATGCCGTCACAGATGTTGGAGAGCTCGATCTTGATCTTGGATCAATAGCTGCGGATCAAGGAGGCGTGGTCGTCGTTACCGCAGCTTTCCTTCTTCTGCTCGATGGAGGAGATGATGTGCCAGGAGGCACGGGCTTATGGAGTTTGCAATAATCGCTGCTGCTGTGAAGGAAGAAGGCAATGAGTCAGCCGTGGAAAAGCTTGGATTTGCTGCAGACATGGAGGAAGACAGTGTGGCTGAGCTTGACTGCCCCAATGTGGAGGAAGCTTGATGAAGAAGAAGGTAAAGATGGGTCTTCTCTCTGAATTCTTGAGGCCTTGAGCTATGTTGCATTCCATTTGATTTGGTGGATATTTTGTCACAGGCTTTATCTTTCTTTTTTTTTTCTGAAGAAACTGTGATTTAATTTTGTACAAAATAAATTTGTAATAAAATTGACCTTCTTTAATAAAACATTTATTCTTTTATTTTGATGTGACTGAACTCGAAAAATTGAACATTCGAGCTGCCTACGTACCCCTCCAAAGAAGAGATCAAGTCGTAACGTAGTTCAAATATATATATATATATATATATTGTATTTTCTTTTGGTGCCGTTTGCAGTTTTAGCTCGTGCAGGCAAGAAGCGTTGGTGTCGTGTTGCAGTTTCAGCTTGTGCAAGCAAGGAGCGTTGATATTGCCTTTTATGCTTGTGCAGACCAGGAGCTTAGTGCCATGCAGTTTAGGCTCGTGCAGGCGAGGGGCCTCGTGTCCTACAGTTTAGGCTCGTGCGGACAAAGAGCTTTGGTTCGTGCAGTTTAGGCTCGTGTGAACAAGGAGCATTGTGTATTTGTCAAACGATCTTGGAGAGGCTTTCCTTGCAATCTTCATAGTAAGGTGTCTTAATTGAGTGTTTGAAGAAGTCTTCGGGGAAGAAATCGCGCATCGTGATGGGGACGGATGATCTTTGTGTTGAAATTTCATCATTTTTAACAATTTCCCGTTGCTTTTGAGGTTTACAAAAGCTGATTTGCCCTCTTTTCGGTTGATGAACTTGTGGAGGAGATGTAGGCTTCATGTGTAATTTCTTCGGAGTGACATGAATCCATCCTTCAACTTCACTTGACTCGAAGCATGCCCCTAGCGGTTGAGGTGAAAACTTTGAGTCGGAAGAGCCAGAAGTGATGGTGGTATAGTTTGACTTCACTATATCGTCAAGATATAGCTCAATGATTCCTTTATGAGCCAGCTTCATGATGAGATCTTTCAGCACGAAGCACTTTTCTGTTGGATGATTGATAAAGCGGTGGAATTTACAGTACCTTGGATTGTCGGTGCGATTCATCTCTTCTGGCCGTCTACACTCAGGCGAACCGATCACCTTCTTTTCCAGCAAGTCTTCTAACATGGCAACCACATCAGAGTCGGGGAATGGATAAGTCTTCTCCTCAAGCTCCTTCAAAATGCATTTATGCATCTCTTGATCACGAAAAGCTTCGGCTTGAATCGCCTTGCCTCGTGTAGGGATTTTGACAGGAGCTGTGTTTACCGTCATTGCTTCCTTGGTGGATTTCCACGCAGCCTTCTCCACCTTTGTCTCAAGAACTTTATCGTTCTTGTAGTCGGCGATCGGTTCTTTCTTCCCATGATGGGTGATGCTCAACTCCATGTCATGGGTGCGGGTGGCTAACTCCTCAAAAGTCTGTGGTTTGATGCCTTGAAGGATGTAGTGTAATCCCCATTGCATGCCTTGAACACACATCTCGATCGAGGAGGTCTCCAAAAATCTGTCTTTGCAGTCGAGACTTAGAGTGCGCCATCTGTTGATGTAGTTAATGACTGGCTCGTCCCTCCACTGCTTTGTGCTCGTCAGCTCTATCATGCTTATAGTGTGGCGAGTGTTGTAGAAGGGATTGAGGAATTCCCGCTCCAATTGCTCCCAGCTGTTGATAGATTCAGGCTTGAGGTCGGTGTACCAGTCGAAGGCGTTTCCTTTCAGCGAGTGCATAAACTGCTTGACGAGGTAGCCCCCTTCGGTCCCTGCGTTGTTGCAAGTTTCAACAAAATGGGCGACATGCTGCTTCGGGTTTCCCTTTCCATCAAACTGCATGAACTTTGGTGGTTGATATCCCATCGGCATCTTCAGGGCATCAATCTTCTTTGAATAAGGCTTCGAGTACAACCCGGAGGTATTTGAGCTCCTTTCGTACTATGCCTTGACGGTGTTGGCGATCATCTTTTGCAACTGCTTGATGGAGAGAGATCCCATGAGTGCCACTGCTTGGTCTGGTTTCGGCTTTTCTTCAACCTTCTCTACTGGAGGCTCTTCTTCTTCGTCGCCACCTTTCTTGAAGTTAGAGCTGAATCCTTCATCATGTCGTGCCCCCAACTTATTGACGAGTGCGGCAATTTGCAAGTCTTTCTCTTCTGCGGTCTTTGTGAGCTTTGCAATTGCTTCACTCATTTAAGCCAGCTGTTCTTCAATTGAGGTAACGCCGATGGTCATGACTTGTGCAACCATCATACGCGACTCTTCAGGCATCCAGGGTACTGATGAAGGACCCCGTTGGCCGCTTTGGGATGTCATCTGATGTGCCTCAACGGCTTGCTTCGATGCCCCTGGCGAGGTTAGGTTGATGACGAGCTTGCGTCTTTGATGCTCCACTTGCTCCCTCAGCGGCACTGACCTTGAAGTGGTTTGTTGAAGAGTAATTGTGGCGTCAATGGATGCTCCGATCATGGCAAAAGTACTCAGGCTTCTTCCCTTTGTGAGAACGGCATGTCCTTTGCTTGATGCCATTGATTTTGGAAGTGTGCTTGAATTTCTTGAACGGAGAAAGAGATGAGAGGTAGAGATTGTCCCACCGGGTGTGCCAAATTTGTGAACACCAAAAATCCTGCGATGAATGAGACAAGAACACGTGTACAAAATAATATTTGTATTAATGATTTAGGGGTTACAATCTCTCTCAAATTTGATCCTCTGATTCGATCTCCGTCAGGTGTTGATTTGTGGATTGTGATGTTGATCCAAGGGCCGTCGAGGCTTAATCTCGGATGAATGGTTGGAAGTTTCTTCAAGGGGGCCTTTTGGGCTTGATCTTGAAGGTTAATGGATGAACAGATCTTTAAGGGCTTTTGGGCTTAATCTTGAAGAACTGTTGATGAACGGATCTTCAAGGGGCCTTTGGGGCTTGATCTTGATGAACAGTTGATGGATAGATCTTTAAGGGCTTTAGGCTTTATCTTGAAGAACGGTTGGATGTGTGGATTTGTTGATGTTGTTGATCCAAAGGGCCGTCAGGGCTTGATCTAGGGATGAACGGATGATGAATGATGAACACTTTCTTCAAGGGCCGTCGGGGCTTGATCTTGAATTGGTGGAAGTTCTTCAAGGGCTATTGGGGCTTGATCTTGAAAGTTGAGTTGACGAAGAACGAAGAGAGCTTTCTTGATCCTTCGGGATTTCTTGGGAATTTAGGAGGTTTGATGCTTGAAAGCTTTAGAACTTCAAAGCTTCAAGGATTTAGGGAATTCTCTTCCAATTTGGGAGTTGAGAAATGTATATGTGAATTCTTTCTTTTAATTCCTTTTCTTTTTTTGTATGAAATGGCTTTTATTTATAGAATTTTCCAAGGTCTAATTTTGAATATAATATTCAGATGAAATAAATCGTTTCTGCCAGGTGTTGACATGTGTCTTGTTTGATGACTTTTTTGATTTATTTTGATTTTTCGTTTAGTCACACGCTACGTGTAAAATTTATGTGACACGTAAGCGTTGAAATTTTAATTATCGGTCAACATTTATTTTACCGAAATTTCGATGTCTACATACATGTTTAATGTTATTCCATTGTTGATGTTTGATTATTTTTTTGGATAATGCTACGGAGATCAAATTTTTTAAACCAAATTTGCAAACCAAATGATGTGGTTGTTGATGATTGAATTATTACTTAATCGTTGATGAACATCCTTATTTCTTATTGGTGACACATCATTTGGTTCGCAAATTTGGTTTAAAAATTTGGTTTCTTAATGTTACCCTGTTTTTTTTTTTTTAAATTTCTAACTCAGGATGTTGGTTGTCCATGGCATATTCATGCCTCTCCTACACCCACAAGTCCTCAATGACCTTTATGATTAAGTCATACAATAATGAGCATATTTGTACTAGGGTTAGGAAGAACTCTAATGCAACTTTGACCTAGATAGCTAGAAAATTGGGTAATAGGTTAATCTCATACCCAAACAAGAAGCCGGATTCTATGAAGAGTGAGCTAAAAGACAATTATGCGGTTAAAGCTTGCTAGATACAATTATGGGGAGCAAGGCAAAAGGCTAAAATGGTCGTGGAGGGGAAGCATACTGAATGTTATGGTAAGCTAAGAAGATATGGGAACAAAGTTCTCAAATCAAATCCAGGAAGCATTATGAAGATTCAGGTTGACAGAAGCTTGGGGTATCCTGTCTTCAAGCATTTCTTATTTCCTTTGCATTAGTGAGAGATTGTTTTGTGAATGGATGTAGGCCTTTTATTGAAGTTGATGGGTGCTTCTTGAAAAGGCCTTTTGGAGGCCAACTATTCACAACAGTTAGCTTAGATAGTAGTTCTACAGTGTTTCCAATAGTTATGGCAGTGGTTGAATTAGAGTGCAAAAATAGCTAGACACTCTTCATGATACACTTGGAAACAATGGTTGACAGTTGCGATATAGACAACATTCCATGGGCCTTTATGTCAGATAGACAAAAGGTAATAGTCTTATTATTATTTTGCTTTTCTTTAACATACTTTGATTAAAGGAATTTTGCTGACAAAGTTGTGTTATACTTGAACGGTGTTATTGACATGGTTGCAAACATATTTCTACACTCTCATATAGACATTGTTGTAGACACATTCATATAGGTGAAGACGAGTATGAAGTGCATGACATTTCCCAAAGGCACATTATGCGAATGCCTACTAGTCATTGTAGTTGTATGGAATGGCAAATTAGTGGAATTCCATGTAAACTAGAAAACTATTGTCATGAAGTCTTCATCAAAGAGAAGTATGTGGCATCATACTCATCCTATTCACCCTATTCCAGATGAGAGATACTAGGCGAACGACCCTTATGATGTCATTCATCCCCCACCCTTAAGGAAACCTCGCGGGCGGCCTACAAAAAATAGGAGAAAAAGGCGGAGAACGTAAGAATGGAGGAAAGAGAAAGAGGTCTTATGCATTATCATTTAAAATTTGTGGTACATTGTGTCATAATAGAAAAAATGTGCCCAAAAGGAAATCTTGCATCAATGAAAGAAGAGGTGCAGATGTTGCATGGGGAAGGGGAAGAGCAAGTCAAGGAGTCGATGCACCAAAGACAACTGGTAACACTAGGAAATGAGGTCAAAATCTATTTTTCATATTTACTGGATACCACAATGTGATTTTTTTTTTATTCTTTTGTTTTTAGTTTTTATATATGAAATCATTCTTCATAATTTCGTTTTATTTTGGTGTTTCTGTTGATAGTTCCAAATGAAGGAATTCAAATTAGTGGCACTCATCCAGCAAGCTAAGAAATTGGAAGTCAAGCTTCTAAACCAAGTCAAGAGATTAGAAGCCAAGCCAATGAAACAAACCAAGTAGTTGGGTTTTGACTTTTAGTTTAGAATTTGAGTATAATATGGGAAATATTATGTTTGGTTGTACATTGTTCTTAAATTTGCCGTGTTAAGTTTTATTTTTAATTATTGCAATCTGTTATGAAAATATTGGATCGTTAAATGTTGGATATTGTTGAGTGTTGGATTGTTCTTAAATCTGCAATGTTAAATTTCATTTTAATTATACATTGCTTCAATGTTTAAAGCTCACTGCCATTCAAATTCAATATATCTTATTATGCCTGTCGAACTGATCGCTCGATGGATCTCATGTGAAACTCAAGCCGCTATGAGAGACCAGCCTAACTGGAATAATATGGGAAAATATTACGTTTCGGTGGAATAAGATGGGAAATATTATGTTTAGGGTGTTTGGTTACAAGTGGAATATCATATTTCTAATTGGAATATATATAAGGTTAATTTTGTCATTATAAAATTATTTGATATTGATGTTAGCATAAAATTAACGAAACCCTAGTGGAATGAGTTTTGTGAAATGATTTTAAAACGTCAGGGGTACTTTTGATATGTTGAAAACCTGAGGTAATTTTGTGAAAACACAAAAAACCTCAGAGGGTATGTGTAGTTAACCTGAAGATTCAAGGTCGTGTAAAAGTTGTACATTCAAAGCTTGGTCCAATGAATGGATTTAACCCAGCCCTAACTTTTTCTCCTTTGCCAATCCAGGAAATTGTGTTGATGATTAGCATCATTAAATATGGTTGGAAAAATGCAATGAATACGGGGCATGATACACTGCATTGTCCATTACAGGTTCAAAAACATTCTGGAACTTCTTGTCTTCTTCATAAGTGAGAGGCAAAAATGGGTTATTGGGCAGTTGCACCTTGCTCTGTGGTGCTAGCATATCAGATTGAGCTTTCTCATCAAATTCTGATGCCTGTTTTGGCACCAAGTATCCTGACCAACTCTAACCAATATGTGAAAAGGGGAACCGTCTTGTTTTCCCATCTTCCATTGCATTGGTGGTAGAAGTGGCAATGGTGGCGTATCTTCCAGATTGACCACAGTGGCTTCAAGGGGCAGGACTAATCTAAGAAGGGTAGAATCTAATGGTTCCAATGTTTTTCTTCGTAACATCAAGTTCTTGGCCTGATGATCGGTAAGAATTCTGATGTTAAGGGTGTTTATTTGTTTTGTATGTAGTCCTTGATTTGTGCGTTTTAGAGAAAGGAAAACATGATTTGAAATTTAGAAACCACGACAAACGATACATCTTATGTACCTAAACATGAAGCGGAGAACGGAGACCCTTATGTGGCCGCGCATTGCCACTCCTCATGCTAGAGCATAGCAGCTGGAAATCCTTGCCACCACTACTGACTACCATAACTTCCATCGCAACAGCTTAAACCCAAGAAGTTAAAGCTCAACCTAAGCGTCCAGGTGTCGTTGCCCAGTCCACAACCATGCAGGCCCACAACAAGCAGGCATTATCCCAATAAGGCAAGGGCAGGAGGTCCTGACAGCCCACTATGTAGGAGCTCAACACATGTTGCTCAGGCCATTAGATCCAATTCAACAAGCCCGCTCGAAGCAAGCCTAGCGCGAACCCAGCTTGCCCGAAGGACAAGTTTGTTAACCCACGCTCTAGCCCACTCCCCGACCTGTTTTAGCAACCTAGCTGCGACTCAAAATCACTCGTAAATCGATTCAATGGAACTAATCGCCACTCCCTGTACCGAACCTAGCCTGGGTCGGACCTACCCGTTTGACCGTCAAAACGGCGACTAAATCAAGATTTTCTCCCTATTTTTCGATTGATTCGATCCATTCTAGCATAAATTTGTGCCCGTTGTTCATTACACTTTTACCATTCTTGGAGACTCCTATCAACTGAGTTTTTCCACCCTAAAAGGTGATCCACACGTATCCTGGTAGGTCACGAACATGACCAGCGCCTTCACGCAGCAGACCACCTTGGTGAATCAACTCCTTGAGCACATCGAGATACCTCATCAAGAGTGTGTTGCGTCACGATGTGTTCAAGGAGTTGATTACCAAGGTGGTCTGCTGCTCGAGGGCGCTGTTCATGTTTGCAACCCACCAAGATAGGAATGGATCGCCATTCAGGGAGGAAGAGCTCAGTTGATAGGCATATTTAAGAGTGGTGGAAGTGTAATAACAGCATATGTGAATTTGAGCTATAATGGGTCAAATGAACCAAAAATGGGGTGAGAAAATCCCTGATTTAGTCAGTGGTTTGATGGTCAAGCCGGTTGGTCCGGCCTGGGCTGGGTTCGGTACCAGGAGAGGTGACTAGTTCGACTAAACCAGTCTATGAGCGGTCTTGGGGGGGCGGCTAGGTCTCTGGAGCAAGTCGGGGCGTAGGCTAGAATACGAGTTAGAAAACTTGGCCTTAGGGCGGGCTGGACTCGCGTTAAGCCTGCAGCGCGGGCCTGTTGGATTGGATCTAATGGCCTGAGCAACATGTGCTGAGCTCCTACATAGTAGGGTCGTCCGGGCCTCTTGCCCTTGCCTCATTGGGATAACACCTGCTTGTTGTGACTCTACATGGTTGTGGACTGGGCAACAACACCGAGACGCTTAGGTTAAGCTCAAACCTCTTGGGTTTGGACTACTGCGATGGAAGTTATGGTAGTCAGCGGTGATGGCAAGGATCTTCCAGCTACCGTGCTCAAGCATGAAGAGCAGCAGTGCACGGCCACATAAAGGTCTCTGTTCTCACGTCCATGTCTAGGTACATACAATGTATCGTTCGTCGTGGTTTTTGAATTTCAAGTCATGTTTTTCTTTCTCTAAGACATGCAAATCAAGGAATTAAAAATTCGAAGATAAGGAGCCCTAGAAAAATTCAAGGAGGATAAAACTCCGAAAGGAATCGCGAGAGCTTCTTCGAGAATTAAATTAGCTCTCAATGAAAGTAGTAAAACTCCGCCGTCTTCAGTCTCCACAAAATTGTACCTACAAAACCATTAAGCACCTCTAACATGCAATGGAGAATGGGAAAACAACACAGTTCCCTTTTTTTACAATTTAATTTAATCAAGAACATTTTGGTAATAGTTAAGTTTGTTTCTATTTTAATTCAGATGAGTTAGTAAACAAATTATAAGAAATCAATGTCGTTCCTATCTTTTGTCTAGATAGTCTAATGAACAACTTCAATGAAATCGGAATTCTATCTCCCTTCTAGAGGGAGAGGAAGAACAAACCATGTCAGAGAAAGTAACTCGTTAGAAAAACAGGTGGGCATAATAAGCCATATTACAAGTCCAGATTAGGAGGTGGCACAAGGACAAAATGCATATTCCATACTTAACAGTAGTCCTGTATGTACGTAACATACTTAAAGTGCCTTAGAGAATCCTTCTTCATCTCGGATGTGAAAATAGGTTCCAAATCAAGCAAATATTCGACGGTGTTTCGCGATAGTAGATACCCCGGTGTTTTTAACTATCGAATCTTGACTCGTGTGATTTTAACCAAAGATCTGACCGTTGAAAGATTCAAAATATCTAATACTCCAGAACTCCGTAAAAAATTTCCCAAAGTTGAGACCCTAAGTCAAGTGATGACCACCCCAATACTTAAGGGCTGGTTTGGTATTGATGTGCTTTGAAAAAAAATTGTTTCTGCTGTAAGAATAAATTGTGAAATAAAGCAGCAAAGTGTTTGATAAACTTTTTTGTAAAAGTGTTTTTGGAAAAAAAAAAAAAAGCAGTATGATAGTGTTTGGTAAACTTTTATGTAAAACAGCTGTGACTATGAAATGACCAAAAATGGTATAATACTAAATGTGCTATTAATTTAATTTTCTTAACAAATATTGGTTAATTTTCTTTATAATTTTTATCCACTATTGCCATTTTTTTATATTTCATTCCAGCATTATCTAGTCATTATTCTTACGATATTTTAATCCTCTTTTGACATTTTTTATTCCATTCCATTATCCTCTGGTCTTCTTCTTCAATGATACAACTGCAAGCACTCCATCCAAATCCTCCCTCTGAAAAGCTCAAATCACCTTCTTTTTTTTGTGAAAAAACCCATATCAAAATTCTTCATTTTCGACGCCACCGGGGTGCCCCGGTCCCGATCAACCGAAACCGGCACAATGCAACACAGCGGGTTCATCTTCAACCCCAATCAGACCATCCTATCAGACAAAAAGCGAATTCGATCGTTGAAATCGGAATCCCTTCCAGCGCCGATCAAACGGCTCCGATTTATACAAATACAGGACCCGATCCAAAGCCAAAACGAACCTTAAATGACTCGAAGCTTCTGGTTCTAGAGAGAGAAAGAAGAAACAGATACAGAGACTCATGAAGAGCTTTGCGCAGCAAGAAGAAATGGAGGAAGGTATTTCTGAGATTGTGAAAGTTCCATTAAATTCTATTGTTCACCAGCCTCTTGAAAAAAAAAGCTGGTTTTGAGAAGCTACATTTTGCTACTTCCAACTTTTTGCCACTACTTCAACTTTTTGCCACTTCTTAAGCTTAAAATGACAGTGACTTTGAAAATAAGCTAAGTTACCAAACACAAATTTTACCCTAGCTTTTTTTCATCCCAACTTTTTTTAAAATCACCTCAACTCCAAATCATACCTAAAGAAAATCGTCCATCCAACATAGAACAACGAATCCTCCCGCAAAGTTAAAAGGGGTTACCAATAAACCATAAAATGGAAACAAGTAAAGTGAGATTAAAAAACAAATTGAACTGCCAAACCATTGTCAAAAGACCACACCACCTCCATAACAAGAGTCTTAATACTCTTTTTCAAGGCTTGATTACAAAAACCATAACATAAAAATGGAAGCTAGGAATCCCAAATTAAGTGAGTTGGGGTTCGACTAGTGGTATCTCACTTAGCCATCATCACCTTCACAAACTCCTCATAATTTATCTGCCCATCACCATCAACATCAGCCTCCCGGATCATCTCATCCACTTCCTCATCTGTGAGCTTCTCCCCAAGATTGGTCATCACATGGCGGAGCTCCGCAGCTGAAATGAAGCCATTCTGATCCTTGTCAAACACTCTGAAAGCCTCTTTAAGCTCCTCCTCAGAGTCGGTGTCTTTCATCTTCCTGGCCATGAGGTTTAAGAACTCAGGAAAGTCAATGGTCCCATTACCATCAGCATCCACTTCATTGATCATGTCCTGGAGCTCTGCCTCAGTCGGGTTCTGCCCCAATGATCTCATGACAGTGCCAAGCTCCTTAGTTGTGATACAGCCTGCATAACAAAATTATTAGAAACAGCAATAAGTTGCGTCGTTTGCTTGGGCAGCAGATGTTTGCTTATGAGGAACTCAACTAACGCATCCAAATGCTTAATAGTAACAACTTTCTATCTAATAAGCACAACAAGAAACACAAGAAATGCAGATTTTGGGACGAGATACAGAAAATTATTGGCATTCATATCCTTCGAGATACTGGAAACCAGCGCCCATTTTGAACTAGTTCACCGCGCAAACATAAATAGCCGTAGAGTAAGAACAATCTAAATGCAAAACACCCGTTGTGCAATATCAATTTTAAAAGCATGGTATAGCAACTACGATCACCTATTAAAAAAACAACGCATATCAATTTTAAATTTCCTAGCAGCAAGAGTAATGAAGAACGAACACACACATCCCAAGCACGTACCAGCCTAACATGGAAATCGTAAGAAATTACAACGCATCAGGGCATCCAACAAATACTGCATCGCAGAACGCCATATAATTCCGCAAGAAAGAAATCAATTGCCTATGTCGCATACTTATGCAACTTGATATGAGTTGGCATTTTAACAAATGGGTCTTGTTGCACAGCCTATCATATCACAGAGATCCGAAATTAACTGCCATTTTTACTAATCACCCATCCTAATACCATTCCAACACGAGATTAAACCTATTTCAAATTTGAAATTTTGAATCGATCAAACTGATTTATAATTTCCACATACCCAGCTAGCTAATAATTTCACGAAACAAAACATAAAAAAATAAAATTTGAATTTCAAAATCGACGATCTACAATTCTCCGAAAATAAATCAAATTAAAAAAGCAAACAACATTTACAACAAGATCCCATGCAAAGATTAGATCCTAAATCAGAAAACGCCAGACGCAGATCTGACATAGATGAAGGAATCCAAACATGTAAATGATATGCATAATATAACTGTAAATAATGGGTGGACAAGAGACAGAGAAATCTGAGTCTAACCATCTCCATCCTTGTCGAATAGACTGAAGGCTTCCTTGAACTCAGAGATCTGATCGTCGGTCAGTTGATCCGCCATTGATCCTTGATTTTTTTCTCTTTGTTTTTCTTCTTCTCTTCGAAATTAACGAGCAAAGAGATAGAGAGAGAGTGTCTCGGACAAACAAGGAAAAGTTGTGGGTTTACGCGTTAAGCTGATATTTTTATATCGCCTCCCATCCAATCATCTCCTTTCCCATCCCCATTTGACCATTTTACCCTTATTGCCCTTTATACTCTTCCCAGTCGTGCATCTCCAAATTACCATATTGTCCATATCATATGACTAGAACAAAAATATACATCTTTCTATACCATCATATCTCCTTATCAAGTGAGTTCAATAATCTAAATTATTTATCAATAGAACTATGGTTGTCAATCAAAATTCTATGAAATTACTATTTTAATTTCTCATCAAAACTGAACAAAAATATAAAAAAAAAAATGTTCAATTTATTTAAACTATGGTTGTCATACATAAACATAAATTTTACTATTTTTTTACACCAACCTCACAGTCAGGTTAGCATATCATGATCTATTTAAAAAAAAACTGCTCGTCATTTTTCCAATTTTCATAACTGATTTTGTTTTTTTTTTAATTTCAAAAACTAATCACACTTTATAATAGAAAAACAAAATGAGATGAAATTGCTCACATGGTGTGTGTGGGCACCTGCTAGTAATTCTAATAAATATGGGTGAATTGTAATTTCGCACTTGCTTCCAACATCCTTATTTTTACTCTATTTAGTAACTTCAACTACAATCAAGGACTGAAATGCCGATAATATCGGTTTTTTGAGTTACCGATATTTTAATGCTTATCCAATGAGTTTTCGTCAAAATATCGCGATATTATCGATAATATCGTGATATTATCGATATTATCAATAATATCGTGATATATTAAATCTTTCTCTCGCCTCTCTCTCTTCTCTGCATCCCTAGAACCCATTCCCATCTCCCCCCTTCCCCTTCCCTGCAACCCCTCACCCCTTCCCCACCCACACCAAGTTTTCCTTCTCTCTCAACTCACTCCCTCTTTCTCCCCCCTCTCTAGCACAGACTCTCCCTCTCATGCCGATCTACACTCACGCACCCATTTACACACCCACACCCATCAACAACGGTACCAAAATCATCATTGGCGTCAACCTTCTCTCCCTTCGTCTTCGTGAAGCTCCGGGGCACCCAAAGGACACCCAACCCAGGTCCGGCGAGCCATGGGTATGCGAGCCCAAGTCCCGAGTAGACCGTACCCATCTAGGCGATTGCAAATCCCAAACGCTCAGCAACTCTGAATCTGCAACTTCCGATCTCGGTGAGCTTCTGCAGCTTTGCCGTCTGTGAGCAAATGGAGGAAGAGAGAGTACGCGCAGAGAGAGAGAGAGAGAGAGAGAAAGAGAAAGAGAGAGGGTATTTGACATTTTAGTGTGGCGGTGCGACTGTGCGAGCTACAATTTTTGTTTCACTTTGTGGTTCTGATTCTTCTAAAAGAAAAGGAAGATGAGAACCAAACAGATTTAATGGGAAATTGGGAACGTGTTTTACTTTTCAAAGGGTCAAAAGGTCTGAATCATGAAACCGTATGATGATACGGGGACTCTGCCCTTGGGAATGGGGTGTGTGTGTGTGTGTGTGTGTGTGTTATTTGAGAGAAGAAAAAAAAATCCAAACCTGCTTTCAAAACATCCAGCCCACGTGTCAGTGATCATGACGTTTGGTCTTCAATATATTCACCCTGCTTTTTGAAGCTACTGGAAATGTCTTCCATTTTGTTCCGTCTCTTTTCCTTTTGATTTGCTCTCTCTATCTCTTTATATGTCTATTCGTTTCGATTTTGATTCCATCATCCATATGGGTGGCATGTTAACAATTACATGCAAAACTATTTTGGGGATTTATCATTTGATGACTACTCTTCACAATACACTTACTCTACACATAGAGATGATGAAGATAGTGAAAAATTTGAACCTCATAGGAACTCTATGTGGTACTAAGTCACTCATGTATCTTACCATGCAATGTATAAAGTGTAAAATATTGTACTAATTCATTATATATAAATGATTATGGTGTGTTTAAACTTCTTTCATTAATTACTACATATTTTCTACACTCACAATGTTTGCCAACTCGCTATATAATCAACTTAACTCGCTATATAATAAACATTGTGATAAACTAATAGATAATTGACTAAATAAACATCCTGCAAAGTTTCAATAAAAATTTCCAAGTTTTTCTTACAATTTCCGTGGTTTCCATATTATTTTTATCGATATCGATAATATCCCGATATTTCCATCGATATTTCCGTGTTTTTGGACTACTAATATTTCCGATATCATCGATATTTAATACCTTGACTACAATAACTTTCCCTCGCAACCTAGCGCCTGCATGGCATGTGCAAAAGTCCCTAGTAATAAAAGAAGAAAAAAAACGCTTACCAAATATGTTATTATTAGTTTGTGTGTCACTATAGATTCTAGGGGTGGGTTCAAAAAACCGAAAACTGAACCGAACCAAAATCGAAAAAACCGAACCGAACCGAATTCTTTTGGTTCGGTTCGGTTTTAGTGATCTAGAAACGGAACCGAACCAAATTAATTAAATTATTATTTTTATTTAATTATTTGTTTTGGGTATTATTTTCTAAACCCAATTTGTAAGTTAAAATGTGCTAAACCCAATGTGTTGCCAAACTTTAAGCTCAAAATATTAAAAAAAAGGCCTATAAAAACTCTAAACCCTAACCTATTATTTATCCCCCATATAAGGTTCCAGAACCAAACCTCCTCCTGAAGTAACTACATCCATCTCCATAGCACTGTCTACTTCTGCCCCAGCTTTCTTTTCCAAATCTACTCTCATATAACATGTAACAAAATCCATAAACACTTATTTCGGGTATCTTATTTAGGTAATTTGTGATGGAAAAAATCCAATACACACTAAATAAATCCACCCACGCATTACTTTTACTAATCAAGTTGTCAACATGCAATTACAAGTAAACAACCCTGATCTTTGAACAACATCATACAATTTAACTTTTCTAAGTCATTTGTACGATTTTTGTGTTGTGAGGTTGTTAGTTTGGACTTTGGAAGACTTGATTGATGATTTTAGTTCAACGTTAAATGTTTATTTTCATTGTCTTTGATTCTAGTTAGAATGCTTATGTTATGATTGTGTTGGATATTTTAAAATTTAAAATTTCAATGTTTTTCATTTTTTGAAAAAAAAAACAAAAAACCAAAACCGAACCGGAAAAAACCGAACTGAAAAAAAACCCAAACCAAAAAACCCAAAAAAAAATGAACCGAACCGAAATTTCGGTTTGGTTTCGGTTTTGGCAAAAAATCGAACCGATTTGAACCGAACTCACCCCTAATAGATTCACGTGTTTACACCACTTCTGTTAAACCACCCATTAATAATTATTTTTCTTGGAACCAACCAATTAAATTCCTACCACTTAGTCTTGTATGTGAGAGGTTTTAGGTTTGATTCTCGCCAAAGAGAAATTTGAACCACATTATTGCTAGCCCATTATGAGGTTAAACATTTTCCTTAATGTAAATAATATCGTTTGTTAAAAAAAAAAGTTAAATTTTTGTGTTCAAGTGAAAGTGAAGGGATTGAGACAAAGGTTTTAAGAAATGAACTACAAAATCTTATAGGTCACTTCTAATTTATTTAATACATGTTCAGTTCAAGAGCTATCATCTAGGATATTTAAGGTCATCTCCAACCGACCCAACCAAAGGGCCGTAAGGCTAAAAATAGTTCGAAATGACACGAAAATCGTCTCCAACAGAGGGTTAGGCCAAATGGCTTGTGGGCTCCACCAAGCCAAAATCCCCAAATCAGGCTAGTGGGTTGGCCATTTCCAGCCAGCCCTCCAGCGCCAGCATGTCAAGATTGACCTTGTGGCTGGTGCAAGAATACCATTCTTTCTTCGTTATTGTGCCAAGTGGCACTCAAAATATGTTTGAAAACCTTATTTTAATATGGTAGTTTAAATTAATTAACCATATTAATTCAATTAAAATAATAAATTATTGAAGGGGTTATGTTTTTTTTTTCCGAAAAAATAAATAAATAAAAAAACATAACCCCTTCAATACCTATGGCTCTTTGGCCTCCTCGGTTGGAGATGAGTTTTTTGTCAAAGGGCTATGCTTTGCCTAAGGCCCCTTTGACCCTCTCGGTTGGAGATGGTATAAAATATGGCTTGACATAGTTCATTAAAATATAATTTCTTGCAGGACTATAGGGCTAAACATGACCCTTTGGCTCTCCTTCAGTTAAAGATGGCCTAAGTTAGCAAAGTATAAATCAATTTAAAATATGTTGTTTCTTTATTATCATCCTGAAAAATTAAATTTGACACCCTCTTTCAACATGAAAAGTAGTATTTTATTTGAGCAAGAGCTAAATCATACTTCAAATAATTTTTTTGTCAGTTATCTCAGAAAACTATTAACGCATCTCCAATAGGAGATGCAAAATGCCTTGAAATTGACATTCTCCATATTTTATTTGCCAAAAAATTCTCGAATGGTGAAATGTAAGTTATGCATTTTCATGAGAAGATGTAAATAAAAACCTAAATTTACATTTTTTTTATATATCTTTTGGTGGTGTGTCCCACTAATCAAAAAGAGAAAATTAAATAGAATCTCCAATTTACATCCCACTCATTAGAATAAAACTTTTATCCATATTTGCTGAAAATGTAAAATAGAATGAAATATGATTTTTGCATCTCAAATTTTCATTTTTCCCATTAGATGTGCCCTTAAAAAATAAATGTATTTGAAGTTTTAAAATTGGGAGTCATTTCAGTTAAATTTCATGTCTGACATACCATAAACTTCTTAAGTAGATAGTTATTAAAATCAATTTTGATTTATGAAATCCAAGTTTTAACGATATAACATTGAGTTAGTGTGTGTGTGTGTGTGTGTGTGTGTGTGTGTGTGTGTGTGTGTGTGTTTGGTCAAGGAAGATTTAATTAACGTCAAAGATACATATTACATACAAAAGGCCCACAAACAGATAAACATAAACAAGCAAGAAAAATAAATAAATGGCCAACTAGACAATCCAACAAAAGCGCAACCAAACAACTAAGGCCCAATGACAAAAAAACACAAAACTGAGAAATTCACTCTAGCCGCCTTCACCAAAACAATACATCTTGATTTGCACAACTCTATTGCCCATCACCGAGCATCACCTCACCAAACTCATCATCCAAACCCGAATAGCTTCTTCGAGCACAACCACAAAGTAGAGATAACTAACTAAAAAAAAATCAGTCGGCTATCAAGAGAAAGAAGCACATGGAAAACCATGAGCAACATTACCAAAAACGGTAAGACAACAGAGAGAAGGTGGTGATGTTGGGTACACTCGAGTTGGTTGAAAACAGGAACTCCACACATATCTCGACGGAAAGTATGGCTAAAAAATGAATCTCAAAAGAAGGAGATCGAAGCCCATATGAACAAGAGGAAGGGATGTTAGAAAGATAAAAAGAGGAGGACATATCGAGATGTACAGGAGGGGGAAACATAGCAGAATAGGGGAACATAAAAGACAAAAAAAATAAAGGGGATTAAACTTTTGTAATAATACTTATTTGTAAATATAGATGATTTAATATAAAATTTGTAACAAAGGAATATATTAAACTCTTTTAATCTACAGGGAGGCAATAATTGAACCCAGGTGCAAAAAAAGGGGCATATTACTATCTAGGAAAAATTGCATATAAAGTAAACATTTAATACTTAATTTTATATTAAGACAACATTTTAAGGAGATATAAAAGTTAATTTATATGAAAGATGACGTCATTGTTTTCTCAAGGATTTTAAACAGATAGTAACACGTAGCACGACGGGATTGGTTAAAAATCTTATTGAAAATCTATCCACAAAATTCTTGCAATAGCATGACACGTGATGCTACGAAATTGGTTAAAAATGCACTCGAAAATCTATCCACACAAATTGTCCTTTTGAATAATGACAAGTGGCATAACGAGATTGGTTAAAAATCCTACTCAAATTAAATGTCCTATGTGGTTGAGGATGGGTAGTACTGATGGCATGTATGTAGTTTTACTAAAAATATACAAACTGATTCTACTCAATTTATACAAACTGATTTTACTAAAAAGTATACAAAAGAGATTCTACATATATTTGAAACTGATTCTACAAAAATGATCGAGGAGGGGGTTGGACTGATTCTAGAAATAAAGGATACAAACTAATTCTACATATAGTTTTAGAAAGTGAACCTGCAAAAATGGTCGATGAAAGGTTGAGCTGATGGTGCAGATTAATTTTTTTTTCAAGTTGTGTGAGCTGGGCTATATTAACAAACATAATTTTTAGGGGTAGGCATGTATTTTAAAAAATTGTTTCCATGTTTTTGAGCTGGGCTTTAGGTATTTTTGTGCTTTTCTCTCCTTGAAATGTTTAAAAAGTAGTGAAAATCCTTGAAATATTGTATATATTTTTGTCTCTATATGCAATGCTCCCTACTATCTAATTTTGACATACGACATATATTTCCCACAATTATAAAACGCTCAAATTTCTTAAATATTTATCTATATACAAATTACAAAATACTAAACACATCACTGCTCATTAACTGTTGGTTCCATTTCAAAATAAATATACTATTAATTGAAATTTTTTAAATTAATGTAGTTAATTTCCAGGAGACTTGTTAATAAAGGCTTATCTGGTTGATATTTGGGTTATGATGCTTTCTTTCTAGTCAGTGAAGTTTATCTTCACTCATCGTCAATGTAAACTTGCAGCCCATTTAATACCTTAGCAGAAGATGTAAATGTTTATATTCGAATTTGATTGATTAATATAATTCTAATCTTACGGAAAAAAATTAAAATAGTTAATTGTTACAACCATAATAAAAGGTCAAATCTGTCCAAATATCAAATATTGTTAAAAGACAAAATCCCCAGTTGTTAGCGGGTTCAGGGTTCTCTTTAGGTGAGAGATTTTTGCTTGCATTTGGGATTCTGGAGCTTATTAGCTCGATCCCTTGCAAATTTCTGGGGATATTAGCTCGATTACAACCACACTTTCTCCAAACTTTTCTTCCATAAAGTGCATGTTAATAATCTTTTGGCGATTGTAAACACCGTTCCTTTCCCTTCAATTGGTGTTGAAGTTGGAATATATTGAACTTGTCAGCAATTTTAGGCCATAAGACCTTTTTATTTTGATTTGTAACATCGACACCGTGGATACAAATTTCCGCCTTCTCCTTCTTTGACAAAATTGCACCTACAAAACAATCAACACCTTTGGTCAAGGCTAAGAGCCTCACGCCCCCACGATGAATGGGGGGGCTTTGGCCGAAGAACCTCCGATGCCAAAGTTAGAATTTAGAGAGAAAAGTGTTTGGAGAGTTTTTGGGAGTTTTGCAAGAGTGTGGACCTCCTTTTTTAGAAAAAATACAGTCATATATATAGGGAATGGAGGTGGCTGACCCTTAAAGGTTATTTGTGTGAAAATGGGTGATTTAATTGGTGATTAATGGATCAATTAGGAATTAATCCATTAATTAGCCAATTAATCTCCATTTATATGGAATAATTTGTAGGTTATGAGTAATTACCTAAGATGAGGATGGATGAGATAATTTGAAATTGGTTACCTTTTTTGGACACTCTTGGCTTGATTAAAGAATGATTGTCCACTGCTCGCCCGTAGTACAACCGATATGTATCAGTGTCACATCCCGGCCGGGGGCGGACCACTTCCCGGGCCCAATCCACCACCGTAGCACGATATTGTCCGCTTTGGGCCCCGACTACGCCCTCACGGTTTTGTTTCTGGAAACTCACACGAGAACTTCCCAGTGGGTCACCCATCATGGGATTGCTCTCCCGCGCTACTCGCTTAACTTCGGAGTTGCAATGGAACCCGAAGCCAGTGAGCTCCCAAAAGGCCTTGTGCTAGGTAGGTGAAAATGTGAATTGACGATCCGACCGTTGGATCGTCACCAAACTTTGATACGTTGTAATACGTAATATTTGAGGATTATAGGAACTTACGGATCGGGAATCCGATTTACGGATCTTTCGGAATTGGAGTTGTAAGTTCATAAAATAGAATGTTAACCGTCACTTGGTTTTGGAAATTGACGGAGATCCGACCGTTGGATGGTAATGAAATTTTAGGATGTTGTCCTAGAAGTATATTGTGGACCTTTGGAAGTTATGGATTTGAAATCTGAGTTGCAGATCTTCCGGATCGAACTACGTAGTGACGTGTTTTATATAAGTTATATATTCTATCGATATGAATTCTGAGGTTGGATTTGATTATTGTTCTAGGCGCTGATCATCATGACACCTTGATGTGTGGTGCTAGGGAGTTGTTGGGCGAACTCCAGGTGAGTGGGCAGTTTTGTTTTCAGTATATACCTATATACTATTAATTTTCCCATAAATTGAATTTATATGAAAGTATGTTTTCAAACGCCATGCATGCATATTATGAATTATATGAATTGATATTGATGCATATATATATATATATATATGAATTGGTGCTATGGACGCACAGGTGAGTATCAGGTGAGTTTTATGTTACTCATGTGAATCATTGATGATGTGAATTGTGTTGAGAGCTCATAACTTGCACCTCTGGTGTTAGTGCTTATATTATTCACCGCACCGCACGCTCACCTTGGATCCAAGTAGGTGCATGTCGTACAGACCATGAGAGGGTTCCGACATGCTAGTCGTACAGACCACTAGAGGTGGTTCCGACTAGTAGGTGACCTTATATTACGCGCGCAGATGATTGATGAGAGAAGCACTAGAGCGTATCATTACACCATTCTTGTCGTACAGACTACTTCAGGTAGTTCCGACTTATGTGTAGAGTAGTGTCGTACAGGTCACCATGGTGACTCCGGCTGGGTTGGATGTTGAGCTATGGAATCAACCGTACAGGACCAACTGCAGGGTCTCCGGTTGATTCATTATGTCACCTGTTATTTTGATGCATCCACGTTTTGTTATTGACATTTATGGCATGGCATATTCCTAGATTTGTGATAGATTGGTGATTTGTGATGTATGAGGTTTTATATACTATTATGTTATTTTCTGGGAAAGTATACAGGTTTTACAGTGAAGGGTTAGGAATATTTTAAATGAAATGTTTTCGAAAAACTTTGTTTTACTGACCCACTCAATTTTGTTTTGCGCCCCTCCAGGTTCCAGATAGCAGAGCTTTGGTGGCCACGAGGAATCCAACGGTGTTCTGACAGAATTCACAAAAGTAGGACTCACCCTCGGGTGTTTCATCTTAGTAATTGTTTTTTTTAAAGCTTCCAAACTGTGTAAATGGTTACGTCAATCTCACGTGACGGCCAGCATGTCCTATTTCGGGACGGGGTGTGTCAATCAGGGTTAACTTTGTCCTTTTCACCAAATATCCACGTGTCGCCTTGTGATTATTTTTGGCTCCACAAATGCCCCCACACTTGCTGGGCTACTCGTAGGAAAGGGCAACGGTGTAAAGATCTTCTTGCTTTAGGAAACTTAGGACTACTTCCTGTTTTGAGTAGATTCCCTCTTTAATATGAAATTAGATCCTTCTAGGAAAAGGAAATAAATTTCTCTCAAAGCCTATTTAAGTCCACCTTTGTGGGTTATTAAATCAACTTTGGAGAGTGATTTATTCCATCCTACAAGAGAGAGCTTAGAGGATATTTGTTCCCCATCTTCTACCAATCTTCTACATCTTGCCCATGCAAAGGACTGTTTTTTGTTGTTTTCTTCGTCTTCTCCATGCCGCACCAATGTAATAAAAACTTAATTTCTTCTTGTCTTCTTCTTAGGTGGTGCTGCCACGAGGCAATCGTAAGGGTGGTACGGCACGTCGGTTGGCAGAGGCCAGGAGTCGGCTTGGCATAGGCCAAGGAGGTGATGTGGCAGGGGCCATTACTTAAGCAACTCAGCTTGATTAAAGCAAAGGATTGGTTTGGCATGGGCCGAGGAAGTGGCATGGAATAGGCAATTGTTTGGGCTGCCACGTTTGGGCTGTCTGCTGAAAATGAGGAAACTGCTTAAGTTTGATTTTTCAACTGCCATAGATGGAGCAGTCAAGGATGAAGCTGCCAAGATCAGAGTTGCTGAAGATGAAGTGTCGGATGAGCGAACTGTTAAGTGTAAAAGTGGTTGATGCCCCATAACCATTTGTTGCTTAGTTGATCTTCAATCATTCGATCTTTTGAACTATGTGGCCTTCTTGCACTGGAGAGCTTACCCAGATGGGTGTCAGGGATTTAGTTTACCCTCTCGCACTGGAAATCAATTAGTTTTACCCTCTTGTGCTGGAGAGTAATTAGTTTATCTTCTCGCACTGGAGAGCAATTAGTTTATCCTCTCGCACTGAAGAGCAAAACCCATATGGGTGTCAGGGAATTGGCTTACCCTATCGCACTGGAGGACAATTAGTTTATCCTCTTGCACTGGAGAGTAAACTCATATGGGTGTCGGGGAATTGGTTTACCCTTTCGCACTAGAGAGCAATTAGTTTATCCTCTCGTACTGGAGGGCAAACCCTTTTGGGTGTCGGGGAATTGGTTTACCCTCTCGCACTATAGAGCAATTAGTTTATCCTCTCGCACTGGAGAGCAATTAGTTTATCCTCTCACACTGGAGAGCAGACCATTTTGGGTGTCGGGGAATTGGTATACCTTTTCGTACTGGAGAACAATTAGTTTATCATCTCGCACTGGAAAGCAGACCCTTTTGGGTGGGGAATTGGTTTACCCTCTCGTACTGGAGAGCAATTAGTTTATCCTTTCGCACTGGAGAGCAGACCCTTTTGGGTGTCGGGAATTGGTTTACCCTCTCGTATTGGAGAACAATTAGTTTATCCTCTCGCACTAGAGAGTAGACCCTTTTGGGTGGGGAATTGGTTTACCCTCTCACACTGGAGAGCAATTAGTTTATCCTCTTGCACTGGAGAGCAAACCCAGACAGGTGTTAGGAAATTGGTTTACCCTCTCGCATTGGAGAGCAATTAGTTTATCCTCTCGCACTGGAGAGCAGACCCATATGGGTGTCGAGGATTTAGTTTACCCTCTCGCACTGGAGAGCATGAAAGTAGTTGTCGTGAGTGCAGCTGAGGAAAACTGGACTACTGGGACAACCGAAATAATCCTTAGCCTGCGAGGTCATATTTGGCGATCTGCTTGAGACTTCAAACTGCTTGTGGACCTTGCGTAAGGGTGTAAGTGCAGTGAGCTATTGCTAGAATTATTGTGCCATCATTAGGTGTTTCGTCGTGTGCCTTTTTGAGGCTTGGTTGGCACAAGCCACATAGCAAGATCGGCATGGTTGGGAGCCGTGGTGCAAGATTGGCACAGTTATGAGCCATGGTGATAGATCAATGGTTGCCGGGAGCCGTGGAGCAGGCAGGCACGTGATGCTACAACGAGATTGGTTAAAAATCTTATCGAAAATATATCCACAAAATTCTTACAAGAGCATGACACGTGATGCTACGGAATTGGTTACAAATGCACTCGAAAATCTATCCACACAAATTGTCCTTTTGAATAATGACACGTGGCGTAACGAGATTGGTTAAAAATCCTACTCAAATTAAAAGTCCTATGTGGTTGAGGATGGGTAGTACTGATGGCATGTATGTAGTTTTACTAAAAATATACAAACTGATTCTACTCAATTTATACAAACTGATTTTACTAAAAAGTATACAAAAGAAATTCTACATTTTGAAACTGATTCTACAAAAATGATCGAGGAGGGGGTTGGACTGATTCTAGAAATAAAGGATACAAACTAATTCTACATATAGTTTTAGAAAGTGAACCTGCAAAAATGGTCGATGAAAGGTTGAGCTGATGGCGCAAATTAATTTTTTTTTCAAGTTGTGTGTGCTGGGCTATATTAACAAACATAATTTTTAGGGGTAGGCATGTATTTTAAAAAATTGTTTCCATGTTTTTGAGCTGGGCTTTAGGTATTTTTGTGTTTTTCTCTCCTTGAAATGTTTAAAAAGTAGTGAAAATCCTTGAAATATTAAATATATTTTTGTCTCTATATGCAATGCTCCCTACTATCTAATTTTGACATACGACATATATTTGCCACATATATAAAACGCTCAAATTTCTTAAATATTTATTTATATACAAATTACAAAATACTAAACACATCACTACCCTCATTAACTGTTGGTTCCATTTCAAAAGAAATATACTATTAATTGAAATTTTTTAAATTAATGTAGTTAATTTCCAGGAGACGTGTTAATAAAAGTTTATCTGGTTGATATTTGGGTTATGATGCTTTCTTTCTAGTCAGTGAAGTTTATCTTATTAATTGAAATTTTTTAAATTAATGTAGTTAATTTCCAAGAGATGTGTTAATAAAGGCTTATTTGGTTGATATTTGGGTTATGATGCTTTCTTTCTAGTCAATGAAGTTTATCTTCACTCATCGTCAATGTAATCCTGCAACCCATTTAATACCTTAGCAGAAGATGTAAATGTTTATATTCGAATTTGATTGATTAATATAATTCTAATCTTACGAAAAAAATTAAAATAGTTAATTGTTACAACCATAATAAAAGGTCAAATCTGTCCAAATATCAAATATTGTTCAAAGACAAAATCCCCAATTTTTATCGGGTTCGGGGTTCTCTCTAGGTGAGAGATTTTTGCTTGCATTTGGGATTCTGGAGCTTATTAGCTCAATCCCTTGCAAATTTCTGGGGATATTAGCTCGATTACAACCACGCTTTCTCCAAACTTTCATTCCACAAAGTGCATGTTAATAATCTTTTGGCGATTGTAAACACCGTTCCTTTCCCTTCAATTGGTTTTGGAGTTGGAATATATTGAACTTGTCAGCAATTTTAGGCCACAAGACCTTTTTATTTTGATTTGTAACATCTACACTATCTTTGCGAGTAGAAACCCATACCAAGCACAAAGCAACATCTTCATCATTGGACTAATTAGGTCATCTAATATGATTTCTCGCCATCTTGAACATTTTGAAAATGGGAAGAATTAGTTTTGGAAGTCAGTAGAAAGAAA
This sequence comes from Malus domestica, assembly GCF_042453785.1. NCBI lineage: Eukaryota > Viridiplantae > Streptophyta > Magnoliopsida > Rosales > Rosaceae > Malus > Malus domestica. The sequence continues at coordinate 14,382,752 of NC_091672.1, forward strand.
AAATAGAAGAATTCTAAGAGGAAAGTAAATTTTGTGTGAATGTTTGAACAAATGCATTGGCAGTTATTGAGTTTGTGGATGAATTTTGATTTAAATAATTTGTTAATTATTTTTAGCCGGATTTAATTTGGGCCGTTATATCCTTTCTTTTACCATTAGATTTGATTATATTCGATCACAGTCGTTAGATTTAAGGTATTTATAAATTTTATATTAAAAAATAAGTTGAATCTGAACCATTGAATCAACCAATGGTTCAATCACGAGGTTTGTTGGATCAAAAAATAGTCGTTGGGCTTCGAAATTGGTGGTTGACAGAGCTGTTGGGGGTAGGTCCCACCCGCTACAGCTTTGTTGCATGTAAAGCTTGAGGTTCGTCAGATCGCCCTGTTGGGAGAAAAAGTTGGCACGTGTACACGCATTGGTGTGACACCGCCAGTTTTTTGGGCTAAATTTGGCCCTATTTTAAGTTGGGCAAACTTCCTTGTAACCCTTTGAATTATTACTCAAGTTAAAAATGACCACCTAAACTATTTTTCCTATTTTCAATAAACTGTTGGAAATTATATATTATAGTATAAAATATTGTAATATATAATTTTAATAATTGAATGAAAAATAGTGTGAACCGTCTTTTTTAGAAAGGTTATTTACTTTGAATTTAATTGGTGTCATCAAGTGGCTTTCAGTTTGTGCAGATACCTCTTCAATTGAAAAGGGGTCGGTGCATTCCCAAGTGTCAGATGGTTTATAACCACTGGACACATATAATTCATGAAAGGGTGCCATGAGTTATAAATAAACTCAGGCACTTCATTCGCAAAAGAAGTTTTTTTTTTAATTAGTCTTCATATATAGAAAATTAGAGTTAATTTTTACTCTTGAGAAATAGGGTTTCCCCACTTTGTTTCTCTCATGCTTCGTGTGTCAAATTCCGAGTCGTGTCTTGAGAGTACAGAATATATGAAGTTCGCCAGAGTCCGAAGATTGAAGTGCTTTGACTTCGGATTATAGATTGTTGAATCCTGGGAGATGGACGCCTACCGAACTACAAGCACAAGAGTAGGGGCGAAATTCTATCTTTAGGACATTGCATTTATGCAAGCCTCAATCTCCAAGTTTGTTAGTTTTTCTAACTTTATCTCTAGTTGTTTATATTAATCTCATATATAATTGATGTTGTAAAATTTCTTTATGATTATTATCATTGGAATTATATTGTTATTTCTCATATTTTCTATTATTGCTCCAACATAAACTAATTGATCCCTCACTGTCATATTCGAAGAAATTTCATTCACTTTATTGTCAAATACTAGCACGTGATTACTCTTGAGGATAAAGCCGTTCTCATCTGTCATCCCTTTTATCCCCTCCAAAACCTCACGATGAAAGATCGATGGTACATACATCTTCTAATTTTTCCTAAGATACACATCAAAGCTTGCAGCCAACCAGGAAGATGTTGCATACTTGGATGTGTGCTCTCTCCCACATATATGTTCTCCTCTGTGTGTCTAAATCCTAACAGTTGGACCTCTAGCAACATATGAAGCAAAAAAACTTTCAAAGACAACGATGATTTGATGCGCAATTTACTTGAGTATTTACACATTCAAGAGTTAATATTATAGTCCTAATTTCATTAAGAGTATAAATGTTTAAATCCTATTAAATTATGTAAAGAATCCTATAAGATCTAGAAAATCTTACTTGTACTACTCGTTCGTACTACTTAAAAGGTAAGTCTCTCTCTCTCTCTCTCTCTCTCTCTCTCTCTCTCTCTCTCTCTCTCTCTCTCTCTCGTTAGTATAAATACATGACACAAGACATGAAAAATATAAACAGCATAATTCCTCGAGCCTTTCTCTCTCTTACCCTTGCCGCCAGTTATTGTTACATTGAGGGGCATCTTGGGAAAGGTAATATTTTGAGAAAGGTCAAAACGGTAAGAAAAATGTGAACTAGTCGAAAACTGAAATTGTGTTCCACGTAGCATCTAAAGAATACGTGCCAAAATAAAAGCCAATCAGAGAGTAGAGCTCACATAGTCCTCATTGTATCCAAGCATTTCCTCTGGTCAATTTCCGTGCGTGAAGGGATTTTCAGCTTTTATTTTTTTATTTTTCTTTTTGAATTCACTAGTACTTGTAATTTGACGCGGTTTCTACGCGTACTCGGGATGTGAGTTCATCCTCTCACAGGTTGACTGCCACGTAGCACTCTCCCGTCCCCATCTTGCACTATCTCAGGCAACCTTATCGCATCTATTTCCTTTTCTGTCACTCATGCCCTTTTCCCCTTTGACTGTTCAATTCTTTCCTTTGCTAAATATCTTTAGAATGACTAACGTATGAAAATAACATTTGGCTACTCGAATGATAAATAAGAGTTTTTATTTGAAATTGTTCGTCATTAATTTATATAATTTTTTGTTTATGTTCAAAATCATTCGTATTATAAATAGAGTTCTTTATAAAGATTGTTTTTGCAAAAAATCAATTAAAATTAAAGTCGTTTAGTCATTGAACTGTATAAAAACAAAGGCACGAAATTTGTAAAAGCACTACGAACCGTCTACAATAGATTGAATAAATGACATTATTTTTAATTGATATTTTTCAGAGATGATATATACACAGTGATTCATAATAGAGAAATTTTATTTGAACCTGTATAACTTTTTTCTACACAAAACTTAAACTTTAAATGTGAATTATCTTTTGTTTGTACCATACTTAGGGCTTCTGTATTTAGATCTCGTACAAATACTCGGGGAACTTAAATGTAATTATGTAATAAAGGAATGGGCAAATATGTAATAAGTGAGGAACCCTTATTCTATAAAAGAACTTCTCACCCTCACAATTAGGGGAGGCAATTTCTTAAGCCTTCTCACCCCTCTCACATCCCCTCTCATATTCAGAGTTTCTCTTCTTCACCTCTCAGAGAAATACAATAATTAGTATGGACGTAGCTCAAACCTTAGGGTGAATCACGATACATCTTGTGTTATTTATATTACTTGCAAATTTACGGTCGGATTTATGTTGTTCCAAGACCTCCGGTTTTGTGCATCAACATTTGGCGCCGTCTATGGGAACGAGACTTATTCCCATTCTCTTCAGCTTTGCCAAGCTGGTTTCCATCATTCGTATACTCTCTTTTGACCAGGCATCCCTCTTCAACATGGAGAGCGAAGGAAGTCATAGCACACAGAATGACACCCCTCCTGCACCTAGTGCAAAGCAACGAAAGAAGGAAGGAAAGTGGGTTGCTCTTCAAGCTAAAGTCGATGAGCTAGAAGCTCAGAACAACAAGATAGCAATGAAGAATGAGGTCCTCTAGGAGTAGTATGAGAAGCTCTTTGAGACGCTCCATGAAACTAGGCGTACTCAAACACGCGAGCTCGTTGCCTCTGTGGACATCAACCATCATCTGGGTGCCCCCAACACGGAGGGTCACCTCCCTTCGACATGGGTATCCCTGATGAGGAGCGAGCTAATCATCAAAACATTGATCAACATGAGACTTCTCACAACCCAGATGTTTCAACCCAAAGTAGAAGAAGTGGATGAAGACATGATGTGAAATTTAACTTAACACACAAATTAAATCCTCTTGTATCAATTGTAGTAAAGAATGTAAGTAGGGATCGTTCTGGACCGGGGATTAGGAGGGCTTGCTAATAACCTCTAAACTGACTTAAAAACATAAAATTAAGTTCAAAACACCAAACTAGACTCAAAAGATGCAATACAAACTAAAAAGACTCAAAACTAGTTTAAAAGACTCAAAACAGCTTAAAACAATGAATTAGACTCTAAACTGACTCTAGGGATGGTTTTGGACGAAATTAGGTTCTAACTTGACTCAAGACACTTAAAAACAAAAATCAAAATAGATTTTGACTAATAAAACACTTTAAAGTAAATAGGGATTTGATTTTGACGAATTGGAAAACAAAACAAACAGATTGTAAACTAAAACAGATTTTGGACGAATTTGGGTAAACTATGGATGATGGGCTAGCTAGAGGGTTCTTCTCCACACATGACACACTTACACATAAACCAATTTTCAGTTGTTCTTTCGATAAATCATGAAACTCAACACCTCAGGTTAATTAAGTCCGCTTAAATTAACCTTCAAGTTCTCCTTAAGTTATTGAATTGGATGGGAAAACGCATACAACAATTCAAGCATTCTTCAAAAGTCTTTTTCGTGAACAGCACAATAAAGATACAATCAAAGATCATTAAGCATTATGAAAACTATAAGTATTGACGAGGCATTCGTTACTATGATGAGCATGAAACTCCTGCCAATAATTCATTTAACGCGATCGTTTATAAGCGACATTCACTACTTGTGAATATAAGTTTGTAACTATTAGGTGATACTCCCTTATACTCTAGCATCATATTCATGCATGCAAACTAAGTGTGCACTCTTAATAAACATACACTAATAAGTTATCAATCAAGCAGTTAAACAAATTGAATTCACAACTTATGAAATCACAACTGAAGGTAATCAATTCATATTGCAAGTATGTTCATGGCTTTGAATTCCCCCCTAGCTAAGGGGGGTTTAGTTCTTCATACTCACAAAGCAAAGATAAACAAATTTAGACATTGAAAACAAAAGAATGAAAACACCTAAAAACGCTCCAACAATCCAACTTGAATGGCAAGCACATCCAAGGGTCCTCATTCTTCTCTTTGTTGCGGCACAAGGTGTGGTTTGATGGATGCATATGGATATATGGAAGGGAATGGCTGAATGTGTTTAGGTTGGATAGAGGTCACGGAAAGGAAAGGGAAATGAAGGTGCATGGAATTGTGTTTTTGTTGTGGAAATGTGTAGAATGGTTAAGAAGAAAAGACTCTGCCTTGCGGCAGAATGTTTCTTCCTCCCTTCTCCTAAACTGTCCCCTTGAATGTGTCTTTGGATGGATATATTTATAGGCTAGGGAGATGATGTAGTGGGTGGTGGTAATGAGTGGATGTAGTGGTAGGTGAATGTGTTGGGTGGTTGAAATGAGTGGATGTGTTGGGTGAAATGAGTGGATGTAGTGGTAGGTGAATGGATGTGTTGGGTGAAATGAGTGGATGTAGTGGTAGGTGAATGTGTTGGGTGGTTGTAATGAGTGGATGTGTTGGGTGAAATGAGTGGATGTAGTGGTAGATGAATGTGTTGGGTGGTTGTAATGAGTGGATGTGTTGGGTGAAATGAGTGGATGTAGTGGTAGGTGAATGGATGTGTTGGGTGAAATGAGTGGATATAGTGGTATGTGAATGTGTTGGGTGGTTGTAATGAGTGGATGTAGTGGTAGGTGAATGTGTTGGGTGAAATGAGTGTGCTAAAATGGTTATTTATAGGGAGAGGATGATGCACAAACTTCAAATTTCGTCCATTCTTTTTGCTCCAAGCATATGCTATCCATTTCATGCCCAAAAATGCTCCAAAATGCACTTCTTTGCCACATTAACCCTTTGGACCTACAAACACACGAAAATAGCTTAAAATACTAAAATAACTACGAACTAACAACATAAATGCCAAGAAACAAGCTAACTAAGTCGCATAAATATGCTCTTATCAAGACACCTCCTTGCAGAAAGGTTGGAAGGATCGAAAGCCATTTATCGTGACTGTTGAGACTTCCTAAGGTAACGTCGAGAGAATCCCCTCCACATATTCTCGAAGATCAATGACCTAAGAGTTTCTGAAAGACTCAGTCCCCTCTCACGACCCAGGCTAGCTGTCAATCTAGGGAAGGAACGACAGGTCCCAGAAGAACATGAAGGTACGGGGGACTCTGAGGTATTCTGACAGACTCGCCCTAGAAGTCAATACGGCGAGTACAAGAAAAACCCGCACGCCCTTGCTCAAACTTTCCTACTTCCAAGAGGTGATGGAGACTTACGAAAGAAAATTCTAGTGGTACATGACTCAACTCAGGACCCCCTTGTCCTACAGCTCTTTGAGGAAGTAAACAAGTTGAAGGCCGAACGTCAGGCCGAGATACCTGACTGGAACCAACCCAGGCCTGGCCCTCTCACAAGAAGGATCCTCGACACCCTCCTTCAAGTGAAGATAAAACAAAAGCTTGGTTTACAACTCTATACTGGAAGGGAAGACCCAATTGAACACTTTAACCTCTTTGAGTCCACCATGGCATATCGGATACACACCGACGAAGAATGATGTCTTCTCTTCCCCTCCACCCTCTCTGGTGGAGCTCTAAACTGGTATTGCCGTCTTCCACTTGAGACAGTAGACTCATTTGAGGAATTGAGGAAACTGTTTGTCTCTCAACACATCTTCTAGACTGATCACTTGCATTATGCAGGTGACTTGTACACTATTCGCCAGAAGCCGGACAAGTCATTACAAGAGTATGCTAGTCGCTTCAGCCATGAGTATTCTCGTTGTGCTGAGGTAGATGACAAGACCGCCCTCAAGGCCTTCACGACAGGCCTACGTGATTGTTTCTTTAAGTACATGATCAATGCCAACACTTGGAAGACTTACTCTGAGGTGATGGCACAGGCTTACAACCATGCCTCCGCCGAGGCAAAGACATACCAAGGGAACCCCCATATGGTTAACCCTATCAACAAATGGGAGGTGGAAGTCAAGTTCTACCAAGTGAGGAAATATTGGCCATTCAGAAACCCATTGCATCATCTCCTGCCTCATTTAGTTACTCGCTAAGTCACCAAACGTATCTATCTTTTGGTAAGAGGAAGGATTTTTACTCTCAGCAAGCCCATCACAACAAGAGGGATAAAAGTTCATATCAAGACAACCAGGAGTGAACTTATCGTCGACTATTATGACTATGGGGCCAAGCCTCACTCTTTCAAAGTGGAGGACTAGGTACTGAAGGAAATGCTATTATAAGAAGGCATACACATTACAAATGTTTCGACTCTCAACCGCTTGGGATCTTTTATCACACAAGCCATTCGGTAAATATTTAAAGAAGAGGAAATTCATACAACTTCTTCTGAGTCTTTTGCGTTCCTAGCATTGGAACACTTGGTCTACGCTGACCTACCCTTATACTCCAACTCAGAGCTTCAACATGCGTACTTTGACACAAAGTATGTGATACTAAGTGTTACAACCAACATGGTTCACATATCAAAAGCATGGATCCCTTCATGCATAGCAAAACATTTATAAGCATCACTCATATCAATCAACATAAACATTATACATTCTAATACATTCATACATAAACATCATACATTCCAACACATTCATACATAAACATCATACATTCCAACACATCCATACATAAGCCAATTGTGCTTCGAAAGAGTTCAACATACTTTGTGTCTTCGACACTTCCTACAATGTGCCTCGACACCTTGCCCTTATTCTCACCAACCAGGTGATCAAAGGTGAAGAAGGAACTCATCTTCGTGCCACCAACCAGGTGATGAAATATACAACCCGTACTCTCTTTCATGCCATGAACATGTGATGAAATGTACAACTCGTACTCTAATATCATTTGGCAACTTGCCACTCATGCCACCAACCAGGTGAAGAAGGAACTCATCTTCATGCCACCAACCAGGTGATGAAATGTATAACCCGTACTCTCCTTCATGCCACCAACCAGGTGATGAAATGTACAACCTGTACTCTAATATCATTTGGCAACTTGCCATTCATGCCACCAACCAGGTGATGAAATGTACAACCCGTACTCTCCTTCATGCCACCAACCAGGTGATGAAATGTACAACCCGTACTCTAATATCATTTGACAATTTGCCACTCATGCCACCAACCAGGTGAAAAAGGAACTCATCTTCATGCCACCAACCAGGTGATGAAATGTACAACCCGTACTCTAATATCATTTGGCAACTTGCCATTCATGCCACCAACTAGGGGAAGAAGGAACTCATCCTCGTGCGACCAACCAGGTGATCAAATGTGATGAAAGGTGATGAAGGAACTCACCTTCGTACCACCAATCAAGTGATAAAAGCAACTTATCATTCATTCCACCTACTAGAAGACGAGTGGTACAACTTGTACATGTGAACTCCTAACATTCACAAATAATAAAAAACCCTCAAGCTTGATAACCCAACTAGGGGAGCACTTATGCCCAACAAGAGTTATAGTCACCGACAAAGTCTTATTGCAAGCTAACAACAACTTCAGTGCATGGCATACGAAGATCAAGCTATTCAGCCCTTTTGCATATGCTTCAAACATTTCCCCTCTGTAACAATGCAAACACCACAATTCTCAAAAGCTTCACACACTCTTGATCAAGACAATGTGAAGCAAAACCAATTTATGGTGCCAACAAGAGCTTCATCAATGGAGGGCAACCACAATTCTCAAAAGCTTCACACACTTTGGATCAAGATAGTGTGAAGCAAAACCAATTTATGGTGCCAATAAGAGCTTCATCAAAGGAGTTCAACCACAATTCTCAAAAGCTTCACACAATCTTGATCAAGATAGTGTGAAGCAAAATCAATTCATGGTATCCAACAAAAACTTCAACTCCAAAGCTTCACTTACAAAAGCTTCACCCATAAAAGCTTCACCAACAAAAGCTTCACCCACCACAAAAGCTTCACCAACAAAAGCTTCACCCACAAAAGCTTCCCCCACCACAAAAGCTTCACCCATAAAAGCTTCACAAACAAAAGCTTCACCCACCACAAAAGCTTCACCTCTAAAGCTTCAACACAAAAGCTTCACCTGCAAAATCAATTCATGGTATCCAACAAAAACTTCAACTCCAAAGCTTCACCTACAAAAGCTTCACCCACAATAGCTTCACCTACAAAAGCTTCACCCACCACAAAAGCTTCACCAACAAAAGCTTCACCCACAAAAGCTTCCCCCACCACAAAAGCTTCACCCATAAAAGCTTCACAAACAAAAGCTTCACCCACCACAAAAGCTTCACCCATAAAAGCTTCACCTCCAAAGCTTCAACACAAAAGCTTCACCTACAAAAGCTTCACACTATCTTGATCAAGATAGTGTGAAGCAAAATCAAATTATGGTACCCAACAAAGCTTCAACCTTAAAGCTTCACCTACAAAGCTTCAACACCAAAGCTTCACCTACAAAGCTTTAAAACATATATATATATATATATATATTATTTTTTTTTTGAAAATTCGAAAATTCAAAAATTCAGAAATTCAAAAATTCGAAAAAAAAAAAATCCAAAAAAAAATTTCAAAAAAAAAAAAAATTGCCTAGGCATCCTCTTCTTTGGGTCTAACAACTTTCATAACAAATATATGAAGAAGGAGTTTTGGGCTACCACTTAGAAAAGAAATGCCTCATTCGTCAACTCCCTCGACCGGAGACTTGGGGGACTCCTACCATATGCTACTGCACCTTGATACTCGGAAGTCTCACGACCACTCAGTGACTTGGATTTTTCAAGTCTCCAAACGAGAAATTTTCCTCACTCGGGAAATTAAGGGAGCACTACCTCAACCTACATGCTTCACTCACAAAGCTTCAACAAAAAGAAAAATTCAAAGAACTTAGTGAAGAAGACCTTGGTGTATTTAACACAATATGTTGAAATGAAGCAAAGCTTGTTTATTGATATGTCCGATAAGTTACAAATATGTACATATACATGAATCAAAATAAACAAATAAGAGGGAGCCTTCACAAAGGTTGCTCAGGAGAAGTCTCAGCAGTCGGCAGAGCCCTAGAAAGAGGAGGCACCAGAGGGTGATTATTCGGAGCCTCAATATTAGGCAGAACCCCAGAAGGAGGAGGCACCGAAGGTTGATCATTTGGAGCTTCATTACGCGGTACAGCCCTAGAAGACGAAGTCAATAAATGCCTTTGGAACAAACCCACAAACCACTAATGATCAAGTAAAATTTGACCATCAGATTCCTGCAACTGGTCGAGCTTCCTTTTCATGTTTGTAGCATAGTCATGTGCGAGCATGTGTTACTGTTTATTCTCATGCTTGAGCCCTCTGATATCCTGTTTGAGATTTATCACTTCAGCTGTCAATGATTCAACTTGGCGGGTTCAAGCTGTTGATGCACAAAATCAGCGAAGACTTTGGTACAACAGAAAGTGTCAGGTTTTGTGACCTTCGCTTGGTTGCTTCGGTCACTAGTGAGGATAAGTACGTAAATGAATAGAGACAGAGAAGCAAACACAGGATGTACGTGGTTCACCCAGATTGGCTACGTCCACGGAGTAGAGGAGTTCTTATTAGTAGTGAAGGGCTTACACAAGTACAAAGGATCAAGCTCTCAATTTAGTGAGTTCTTGTGAATGATTTAACACAAAATGGCATTAGGCAATATTGTGGGGGAATGACCCCTATTTATAGAAAAACTTGTAGCTTTGTCACATTGACATGTGTCATGTTATGATTGGTTCTTGATGTTGACACGTGCTGCGCTCTGATTGGCTTCTAATCTTGACACGTGTCGAGTAGTGATTGGCCTCCTGGTCGGAGGGGAACTCTTCTGGGTCCTTGACAGTATAGCGTTGGCCGGTGCTCGGTAGTTTCGGGATTGGTCAAGTATGGTACAAACAGTGCTCCCCTAAGTTCCCGAGGGAGGGAAACTTCTCGGTTGGGGACTTGCAAGATCCAATCCCTTGAGTAATCACGAAACTTCTAAGTACCGAAGTGTGGTCTGATCTTCATCTGCCCTTCTCTGGAAGTACCTTTCCTCCATCCGGGAATGGTGTACTTAGCTGATGTTGACGCACAAGGTAATGTATCAATTTCACTTGAAGCTTAGTTGTAGTTTCGGGCTTAGTCAAGTGTGATACAAACCCTATAGTAGGAGTCCCCCAAGTCGCCGAGCTAGGAGATCTGCTGAAAGAGGTGACAGACAAGGTAAGCAGTCAAACTTCCAAGTAAGCAACCCAGGATCAGAGGTTTGACTTCGGCTTCCGGTTGATTGTTCTCCTTCTCCTTGTCTCTCATTCAACTGCCAGGATAAGGAGAAGCAAATGGATAAGAGATGATATGAGATACTTTTGCTTTTGAAGAAGTAACTTTCCACAGGCTTATTCTTGAACTGTGCTGGAGGGTTTTCTGGTGCCCTTCAGAGTATAAGGCCGATTCAAAAATTTGAGGGTCAAAACAAGTCCATCAAATCTAGAGTACGTTCGACCTTGATGATATGGGATACTTTTGCTGTTGACGGAATAATGAATGTGGTATGGAAAAGTGTCGTGCTGTAGTGACTTGTTTCAGCTCACCGTTGAACCTTCTGCTTCAATCTTTTGCATGGCAGAAGTGGTGTGCAACCTTTGCATTTAAATGGTCTTTCAGAACATTCCTTCATAGTGACTCATCCACGCTTGGCAGCTTCAGTGTAAAGAGCCAATATCTGATCAACTGTCATGAGGTACTTGCCGGTGGAATTCGTGACCTTGACAGCAGTTGAGGATGAGTACTCGAGAGCAATGCTAAGTAAGCAACCAGGCAAAGGCTCCAGGCAGTCAGTTCCAAATTGGAGGTTTGATTTCAGGTTCCGACTGACTGCTCTCTTTCTCCTTGTCCTGCAGGTGTGGACAAGGACAAAGACAAAGATAGGGAGAAAGCATGATATGGGATACTCTTGCTTTCGACCCTGATGATATGAGATACTCTTGTTCTTGGTGTGGCTTATTTGCTGAGGTATTATCGGGGGGAAATAAAGCTGAGTATTTCGAGAGGTTATGTTGAGGGTGCCTTTTCGAATGCGAGAAAGGGTTGAGCATTTTTGCAGGTTTGCCTGTCTGTTGAGGAGGGAGGTCAATGTATATAGGGATTTCCCAATAACAAATAGTAATGCTATTCCTTTACCCTTCTTGGTCACAGCAATGTAGTGGGAGCTGCCAGCTTCACGTGTTTTAATTTTGTCAGAGCACTTTGAAAAAGTGGTATGTGGTATCTGGAAAGCTGATGTTACGTGTGAAGATTACAGACAAGCTTTATCTAAGGAAATCTGGCTCTCGAAGTTCTGAGAGTTGTGCCTCTTCGGTTTTCGAACAAGCAATCCCGTCGAAGATCTGACTCTCGAGATTCGGAAAGCGGTGCTACTCCGGTTTTTTAGAAAGTAATTATGTTGGGAGTCTTTTCTCGAATGTGAGTAAAGGTTGGGCGTTCTTGCCAACCTGTCTTGCCGCAAAACCCGGAGGTCGACACACATAGGGACTTTCCAGTTGTCAAGCAGTGGTGCTGTTCCTTTACCCTTATGGGTAATAGTAGGGTAGCTGGAACTTCGAAATTCTCATGCCTAAACTTTGTCAGAGATCTTTGACAAAGTTATATGTGGTACCCGAGGAGTTGATGGTGCATATGGAGAGCGGTGATTGAACAGTAAGATTCACGTGCTTTCTACTTCACCAGAAATCTTCGACAGATTGCTCGTAATTTCCGCAAAGCTGATTGTGCATGTGACAGGTGCTGACGAGGCTGCAAAAGCAGGTGCTTCTTCGATTTCTGAGATCGGCCCTCGTGGTCTCTGAGCAGCCCAGCTTTTGAGAAAGCATTCGCCTCTTCGATTTCTGAGATCGGCCCTCGTGGTCTCTGAGCAGCCCAGCTTTTGAGAAAGCAAACGCCTCTTCGATTTCTGAAGCTCCGTCGAGTGCAGATTTTTATAGAGGCTGGCATTAAGTTCCACAGCACACTTGAATCTCTACCAGTAGAAGCTCATTTCTTGCACTTCTAAGATCTTGATTTGTCTGACCTCTTCCTTCTTCAACACATTTGAAAATGTCTGGACCCTCCGACCGTCGTTTTGACTTGAACCTTGGAGAAGAGACAGCCACGCCTTCTCCAGACAACATATGGCGCCCATCCTTCATATCCCCTACTGGTCCTCTTACCGTTGGGGATTCTGTGATGAAGAATGATATGACCGCTGCAGTGGTGGCCAGGAACCTTCTCACTCCCAAAGATAATAGACTACTTTCCAAACGGTCTGATGAGTTGGCTGTTAAGGACTCTCTGGCTCTTAGTGTTCAGTGTGCAGGTTCTGTGTCTAATATGGCCCAACGCCTATTTGCTAGAACCCGCCAAGTTGAATCATTGGCTGCTGAAGTGATGAGTCTCAAACAGGAGATTAGAGGGCTCAAGCATGAGAATAAGCAGTTGCACCGGCTCGCCCATGACTATGCTACAAACATGAAGAGGAAGCTTGACCAGATGAAGGAATCTGATGGTAAGGTTTTACTTGATCATCAGCGGTTTGTGGGTTTGTTCCAAAGGCATTTATTGCCTTCGTCCTCTAGGGTTGTACCTGGTAATGAAGCTTCAAATGATGAACCTCCAATGCCTCCTCCTTCTGGGGTTTTGTCAAGTACTGAGGCTCCGGATAACCACCCTCCGGTGCTTTCTCTTTCTGGGGCTCTACCGACTGCTGAGACTTCCCCTAAGCAACCTTTGTGAAGGCTCCCTTTTGTTTGTTTATTTTGACTCATGTATATGTACATATTTGTGGCTTATCGAAAATATTAATAAATAAGCTTTGCTTCATTTCAACATATTGTGTTAAATACACCAAAGCCTTCTTCATAAAGTTCTTTGAATTTTTGCTTTTGTTGAAACCTGTATTGTTGAAGCTTTGTGAGTGAAGCATGTAGTTTGAGGTAGTGTTCCCTTAATTTCCCGAGTGAGGAAAACTTCTCGGTTGGAGACTTGAAAAATCCAAGTCACTGAGTGGTTGTGAGACTGCCGAGTATCAAGGTGCAGTAGCATATGGTGGGAGTCCCCCAAGTCTTCAGGCGAAGAGAGTTGCCGAATGAGGTGTCTCGCGTGTTACTAATTTGTCAAAGTAACGAATTCTTGTTTCGATGTCACACATTCGTATATGCTTTATCTAAAAATATTTCCAACTTTTGTGTGTTTGATGCTGCATGCTATTGACTAGACAAGATCAAGTGCAATTAGTAGCTTTTCTCTCTTTGTCATCTTTTCTTTGGTGGAATTGCTTTTCGTTTCCACTAATCAGCCTGAGTGGATGCAAGATAACACCTTTCTCTATAGCTCAGATTGCAAAGTCGTCTTCATGAAAGTTTTTCCTTATCTTGTGAACTACAACATATCCAAATTTGAGATCCATCGGAGTAGTACAACTTCAGAAATTCAAGTATGATGAGTAACTGTTCATCAATGTTCTGTTAATCCGTCAGACTTGTTGTGAGCTTCGAAACTCCATTTTCTCTTGTTCAGATCAACATACTTTCTTCATCGAAGTTGTTCCCGAACTTGGGAACTACAACATATCCAAATTTGAGGTCCCTCGGAGCAGTATAACTCCAGAAATCCAGGTATGATGAGTGACTGTTTATCATTTGTCTGTCAACCCGTCAGATTTGTTGTGAGCTTTGAAACTCTATTTTCTCTTGCTCAGATCAGCATGCTTTCTTCATTGAAGTTGTTCCTCAGCTTGTGAACTACAACATATCCAAATTTGAGATCCCTCGGAGCAGTATGACTCCAGAAATCTAGGTATGATGAATGACTGGTTATTATTTTTCTGTCAACCCGTCAGATTTGTTGTGAGCTTCGAAACTCCATTTTCTCTTGTTCAGATCGGTATGCTTTCTTCATTGAAGTTGTTCCTCAGCTCGTGAACTACAACATATCCAAATTTGAGATCCCTCGGAGCAGTATAACTCCAGAAATCCAGGTATGATGAATGACTGGTTATTATTTTTCTGTCAACCCGTCAGATTTGTTGTGAGCTTCGAAACTCCATTTTCTCTTGTTCAGATCGGTATGCTTTCTTCATTGAAGTTGTTCCTCATCGACTCTTTCATAACATATCAAAAATTCAGGATGAACTAACGGTTAAATATTTCCAGATCTTCGAAACATCACAACAGCTTCGAAATCTGCAATAAGCCGACTATCATGTTTGGAGCTTCAACACTTTAATTTCCGTCGCTCAAACAGAAATGGTTCCTTCTTGAAAGTTGTTCATATGCTCAAGAACTATAGGGTGTCCAAAATTCAGCTCCATTGGAGAAGAGCAGAGGTTGCAGAAATTTGATAGATGAAAGGAGGCGGAAGAGGGAGAGAGAGAAAAAGTCTCTTGGGTTGGATTTCTATTTTGGGGCAGATTCCAATTTTTGTAGCACCTTCATTATTGATGAATTGCTTGTACTTTTGTCCATTATGAAACTTGGGACTTTGGCTTGTTGTTGGATCTATTATAATATGTTTGGGAACATATATAAGTGAATAAATAAGAAGGAAAATTTTGGGCCCTTGTGGGTGTAAAATAAAAAATGTTTATGTTTACCCAAGTGTTTTTGTACAAGTTCAAGGGCATCTTGGGTTTTGTGAACAAAATTTGTTTATTTGGAGCAAGGTTTTGTGTTGAAGCTTTGTAGGTGAAGCTTTGGTGTTGAAGCTTTGTGGGTGAAGCTTTGGAGGTGAAGCTTTTCGGGTGAAGCTTGTTGGGTGAAGCTTTTTAGGTGAAGCTTTGTGGGTGAAGCTTTTTAGGTGAATCTTTTCGGGTGAAGCTTTTTGGGTGAAGCTTTTTAGGTGAAGCTTTTCGGGTGAAGCTTTTTGGGTGAAGCTTTTTGGGTGAAGCTTTTTAGGTGAAGCTTTGATGGTGAAGCTTTTTGGGTGAAGCTTTTTAGGTGAAGCTTTTTGGGTGAAGCTTTTTAGGTGAAGCTTTGATGGTGAAGCTTTTTGGGTGAAGCTTTTTAGGTGAAGCTTTGATGGTGAAGCTTTTTGGGTGAAGCTTTTTAGGTGAAGCTTTGTAGGTGAAGCTTTGGAGGTGAAGCTTTTCGGGTGAAGCTGTTTTTTTTTTTTTTTTTTTTTTTTTTTTTTGGCGCTTGACACGGTCTTCATTTGCTTGTTTTGTAGTGACTGTGGAAGACAGATTGCTTTCTGATTGAGAAGGGTTCCGGCATCGCTTGCTATGAATGTAAAAGAGTGAGGGCTGAGTTGGCTAAATTACCTCTTTATTGAATTCATTGCCAAATGACCTTCATTACATAGGATGCCGAACGGCTATAGCTCAACACTTGTACATCGTGAGTCTATTTGTAGTAGTACTTCAAGTGATCAGCGTTCCATGGATGGCCAAGGGTCTTGCCATCGGAGCTTCTAAGTGTGTAAGAGCCAGGGCGACTGATGCCAATGACTTCATACGGTCCATCCCAGTTTGGACTAAGTGTGCCTTCACTCGGGACTCTGTCGCAGAGTAATCTTTTCTTTAAGACCCAGTCTCCTATTTTGAAAGAACTAGGCTTGACCCTAGAGTCATAATAGTTGGAGATGCGCTGCTTGTAGGCGACATTCCTCAAGTGAGCTTGGTTTCTGTGTTCCTTGACTAAATCCAAGTTGAGGGTGAGTTGTTTGTCATTTTCACTTTGAATGTAGTTCTGGACTCGGAATGTTGCTTGCTCGAGCTCAACAGGGACAACCGCCTCTGTGCCAAAGGCAAGTGAGAATGGAGTTTCTCCTGTTGAAGTCCGATATGAAGTGCGATATGACCAAAGAACTTGGGGTACAAATTATGGCCAACAGCCTTTAGCTTTGTCCAAGCTGGTTTTCAAAGTGCGCTTGATTATTTTGTTGATGGCCTCAACTTGTCCATTAGACTGGGGATGAGCTGGAGAGGCAAAGCATAAGTTGATGTTGAACTTAGAGCAGAACAACCTGAACTTCTTGTTGTCAAACTGTCGCCCATTGTCAGTGACTATCGCATTGGGAATGCCGAATCTACAAAGGATGTTCTTCCACACGAAGTCTTCTATCTTTGCCTCAGTAATGGTTGCCAAAGGTTCTACTTCGGCCCACTTTGTGAAGTAGTCCACTGCAACGACTGCGTAACAGACTTTGCCCTTCCCTGCCGGCATTGGGCCGATCAAATCAAGTCCCCACTGGGCGAAGGGCCAAGGGCTGATCATAGGAGTAAGAGGCTCTGGAGGGGAATGAGGAATAGCCGCATATCGTTGACATTTGTCACATGAGCGGGATACTTTGATGGCATCCTGGTGGAGTGTTGGCCAGTAATATCCTTGGCGAAAAGTCTTGTGTGCTAGGGACCGAGATCCAGCATGATCTCCACAAACTCCCTCATGTATTTCCCGAATGACGATTTCCGCCTCGGCAGGCGTAAGACACCTTAAGTATGGCAGGCTAAAACCTCGCTTATAGAGTTGATCATTGATGATCAGGTAGCGGGTAGACTTGTATCGAATTTGCTTAGCCTGGACTTTATCATTTGGGAGGGTGCCATGAGCAAGGAAATTATAGATCGGGGTGATCCAACTATCCCCCTGTTGTAAGTTGCATACTTCTGCGGCCATGGTGCTTGGTGTTGCCAACAGTTCGACATGAATTTTTCTTCCAATCTTGTCTTCCACAGCTGAGGCGAGGCGAGCCAGGGCGTCTGCATGACTGTTTGCCGCTCGAGGAACTTGGGTGATCTGGTAGTGGAAGTGCTTGAGCAAAAGTTGTGTTTGCGCAAGATATGTTGCCATGGAGCTGTCCTTAGCATCAAAGTTGTTGGTAACCTGGTTGACCACTAATTGGGAGTCACTGAAAATATCAATTTGTTTAACCCCGAGGTGTTTGGCCAAACGTAATCCTGCTAGAAGGGCTTCATACTCGGCCTCATTGTTTGATGCCTTGAATTTGAAACGAAGAGCATACTCCATTGCTACTTTGTCGGGCGTAGTCAAGACTAGTCCCGCTCCACAGCCCTGTTGGTTGGATGAGCCATCAACATACAGACTCCATGCTGAGGTCGTTGATTCTACTTTCTGAGCTTCCGATGGTAATGAAGCTACTGCTTCAGGTGTAGAAGCAATGTCAACAGGATATGTGAAGTCGGCGATGAAATCTGCTACTGCTTGGCCCTTCTCAGCTGGCTTTGGTTGGTAGGAGATGTCAAACTCACCCAACGCTATTGCCCATTTGATCATTCGCCCTGAAGTGTCAGGACTTTGGAGTATCTGTCGAAGAGGATAATTGGTAAGCACGATGATGGAGTGCGCTTGGAAGTAAGGGCGGAGTTTTCGAGCAGACATGACCAATGCCAGAGCCAATTTCTCAATGTTAGAGTACCGTGTCTCCGCATCTTGTAAGGCTTTGCTAGCGTAGTAGACAGGTCGCTCAATATTCCCATCCTTTCGAATGAGAACGGAACTTACGGCTGAAGCTGATACCGATAGGTAGATAATGAGAATGTCTCCTACCTCGGGCTTGGAGAGTAGAGGGGCTTTACTCATGTACTCCTTGAGGTTTTTGAATGCCTCGGCACATTCATCAGTCCATGTAATGTACTTCCTACTTCCCTTAAGTGCTTTAAAAAAGGGAGCACATTTGTCTGTGGCCTTAGAAATGAACCTGGTTAAGGCTGCCACCTTGCCAGTAAGGCTCTGGATGTCCTTTGAAGTTACCGGTTCCTTCATGTCGAGGATTGCTTTGATCTTCTCGGGATTAGCTTCAATGCCTCGTTGGCTAATCATGAAACCTAAGAATTTGCCAGAGCCTACGCCGAAGGCACATTTGTTGGGGTTTAACCTCATTTGATACCTCTTCAAAATAGTGAAAGTTTCATATAGGTTGGTGATGTGTTGGTCAGCATGTTTGCTCTTGACTAACATATCATCAACGTAAACTTCCATGCTCTTCCCAATCTGCTCGGCGAACATTGAGTTGACTAGTCTCTGATAAGTCGCTCCTGCATTCTTTAGGCCGAAAGGCATGACTTTGTAGCAGTATAGTCCTCTGTCGGTAGTGAAGGCTGTGTGTTCTTGATCCGAAGGGTTCATGAGGATTTGGTTGTATCCTGAGTAAGCATCCATGAAGCTCAGGAGTTCACACCCGGCCGTAGAGTCTATAAGTCTGTCAATAAGAGGAAGAGGGAAGCTATCTTTCGGACACCCTTTGTTTAGGTCGGTGTAGTCAACACACATTCTCCACAAGACCTTTTAAAGCAAAAGACTTTCTTTGGTCGGATTTTTCTTAACAAGGACCACATTTGCTACCCATGTCGGGTAATTGACTTCGCGGACAAAGCCTATGCCTTTGAGTTTTTCAACTTCTGTTTTCATTGCCTCGTATCGTTCAGCGTCATAAGATCTTCGCTTCTGTCTCACCGGCTTGATCTTGGGGTCAATACTCAAACGATGACAGATGACATCGGGAGAGATGCCTGGCATGTCCTCGTATGACCAGGCGAAGACTTCAGTGTTCTTTTTCAAAAAGGATATCAATGCTAACCGAATGGGTGGTGACAATGTGGTGCCAATCTTCACCATGCGATCTGGATAATCTCTTGAGATAGGTACCTTCTCCAACTCTTCAGCAGGTTGGGCTTGCTGGGTGAAAGAGTCATTTCGAGGATCATCGGGTTGATTGTTGCTATCAGGAAGATCCAAGTTCGCTTCATCTAGGCTGGTCTTTGTGACTTGGTCATGTACAGACAGGGTTTCCTTGGGTCCGGGCAAGTGTTGTTGCTTAACTGAAGTGTTGTAACATGATCGTGCACTAAGCTGATCTCCTCTGATGTAGCCGTTGCCATGGGGGGTTGGAAATTTCATCAACAGCATATGCGTGGATACCATAGCCTTGAGATCATTGATGCCTGTGCGCCCAAAGATGACATTGTATGCCGTTGGGCAGTCAACCACTAGGAAGTTAGTGGTAATGGTAGCCGTGTAAGGGCCTGTACCAATAGTAAAGGGTAAATGTATGCTCCCTAAGGGTTGCACGATATCACCGGAGAAACTTATCAGAGGAGAAATCGAGCGATCGAGCAAGTGTTCAGCTACACTGAGTGCCCTGAAAGCTTCGGCAAACATGATATTGACCGAAGCCCCTGTGTCTACGAGGATTCGTCGAACATCAAAGTTGGCTATGTGAGCCTCCACGATCAATGGGTCGTTATGAGGGTAGATGATGCCTCTTTCTTCCTCAGGGTAGAAACATATCGGATCCCAGTTAGGCTTTTGATACTTCCCTCCCCTAATGTCTTCCACGTGAAACACTTGGTGACCAGGCCTCAGAATTCGTTCACTGTTTTTCATGGCCCTATTGGAAGATTCAGATATGGGTGTGCCGCCGCTTATGGAATATATGACATTCACCTGGCGTTGGTTACGGTTATCCCTTTGAGGGTGAAGGAGGAATTGATCAATTTTTCCTTCTAATGCCAAAGCTTCAATACGATCACGGAGGATGATACATTTCTCGCTATCATGGCCGTTATGCTCATGGTAGCAACAAAACATGCCCGCGTTATTCGGGGGCGTGTAATCTGGGTGCCTCGGCTTTGGCTTTGGTATCAGGTGAGCTATGCTGGGGTAAATGGCCGCGCATGTGGCATTCAAGGGCGTGTATGTCTCATACCTTGGGGTAGGGGGTATCTTGACGCGGGTTTGACCCACTGCATTGACTGCCTGGGGGCGAGCGTTATTGTGGCGATACCCTTGGTTATCGGGATAGTATCCCTTACTCTTTTTACTGAAAGGAGAGTGGTGAGGATGGAAATCCTTCCTCTTGCCTTGAAATTGATATGTCTGTTGATTCGGTGAAGCATTATGCAAGGCATGGGGAGGTGCCACTGCTGTTTGGAAAGTCGAGGTCTTCTCATTTAGGTGAGTCTGGCTTCCACCTCCCACTTGTTGATAAAGGATGGTTGTAGGGGGTTTCTCCTGATATGTCTTTGCCTCGGCGGAGGCATGGTTATAAGCCTGCGCCATCACCTCAGAGTAAGTCTTCCAAGTATTGGCATTGATCATGTATTTAAAGAAACAATCACGTAGGCCTGCCGTGAAGGCTTTGAGGGCAGTCTTGTCGTCTGCCTCGGCACACCGGGAGTATTCATGGCTGAAGCGGCCAGCATACATACGTAATGACTCGTCTGGCTTCTGGCGGATAGTGTACAAGTCATCTGCAGAGTGCAAGCGATCGGTTTGGAAAATGTGTTGGGAAACAAATAGTTTCCTCAATTCCTCAAATGAGTCTACCGTCTCAGGTGTAAGACGACAATACCAATTTAGAGCTCCGCCAGAGAGGGTGGAGGGGAAGAGAAGACATCGCTCTTCGTCGGTGTGAATCCGGTATGCCATGGTGGACTCAAAGAGGTTAAGGTGCTCAATCGGGTCCTCTTTTCCAGTATAAAGTTGCAAGCCAAGCTTCTGCTTTGTCTTTGCTTGAAGGGGGGTGTTGAGGATCCTCCTTGTAAGAGGGCCAGGCCTGGGTTGGTTCCAGTCAGGTATTTCAGCCTGACGTTCAGCCTTCAACTTGTTTACTTCCTCAAGAAGTTGTAGGACAAGGGGGTCCTGAGCGGAGTTATGTGTCACTGGAGCTTTCTTTCGTAAATCTCCATCTCCTCTTGGAATTAGGAAGGTTTGATCAAGGGCATGTGATTTTTCCCTGGACTCGCTGTACTGGCTTCCAGGGTATGTCTGTCGGAACACCTCTGAGTCCCCTGTACCCTCATGTCTCTCTGGGACTTGTTGCCCCTTCCCCAAATTGGTGGCCGGCTTGGGCCGTGGCAGGGGACCGAGTCTCTCAGAAATCCTTGGGTCATTAATCTTTGAGCTTATATGGATGGAATTCTCTCGATGTTGCTTAAGGAAATCCCGACAATCGCGAAAGACGGCTTTCGATCCTTCTGCCCCTTCAGCAAAGAGGTGTCTCCCTCCACTTCTCATGGTTCGGGTCGAAGCAACTGGGTTAAGAGAAGCCTCATGTTGATTATCAAGTCGAGGGGTAATCTGTTCCCTATCAGGGATATCTATGTCGAATGCATGTGACCCTCCATGTTGGAGGGCACCCAGTTGATGGTTGACTTCCACGGGGGCAACAAGCTCGCGTGTCTGAGCTTGCCTAGCTTCGTGGAGTGTCTCGAAGAGCTTCTCATATTGCTCCTGGAGGACCTCATTCCTCATTGCTATCTTGTTGTTCTGAGCTTCCAACTCATCGACTTTAGCTTGAAGAAGAACTCGTTTTCCTTCCTTCTTTCGTTGTTTCGCACTATGTGCAAGGGGGGTGTCATTCTGTGTGCTGTGGCTTCCTTCGCTTCCCATGTTGGAGAGGGATGCCTGGTCAAAAGAAAGTGTACGAATGATAGAAACCAGCTTGACACAGCTGAAGAGAGTAGGAATAAGTGTCGTTTCCCACAGACGGCGCCAAATGTTGATGCACAAAATCAGCGAAGACTTTGGTACAACAGAAAGTGTCAGGTTTTGTGACCTTCGCTTGGTTGCTTCGGTCACTAGTGAGGATAAGTACGTAAATGAATAGAGACAGAGAAGCAAACACAGGATGTACGTGGTTCACCCAGATTGGCTACGTCCACGGAGTAGAGGAGTTCTTATTAGTAGTGAAGGGCTTACACAAGTACAAAGGATCAAGCTCTCAATTTAGTGAGTTCTTGTGAATGATTTAACACAAAATGGCATTAGGCAATATTGTGGGGGAATGACCCCTATTTATAGAAAAACTTGTAGCTTTGTCACATTGACATGTGTCATGTTATGATTGGTTCTTGATGTTGACACGTGCTGCGCTCTGATTGGCTTCTAATCTTGACACGTGTCGAGTAGTGATTGGCCTCCTGGTCGGAGGGGAACTCTTCTGGGTCCTTGACTGTATAGCGTTGGCCGGTGCTCGGTAGTTTCGGGATTGGTCAAGTATGGTACAAACACAAGCAAATAGGCGTTGGGCCATATTAGACACAGAACCTGCACACTGAACACTGAGAGCCAGAGAATCCTTAATAGCCAACTCAACAGACCGTTTGGAAAGTAGTCTGTTATCTTTGGGAGTGAGAAGGTTCCTGGCCACCATCGCAGCGGTCATATCATTCTTCATCACAGAGTCCCCAACGGTAAGAGGACCAGTAAGGGATAAGAAGGATGAGCGCCATATGTTGTCTTGAGAAGGCATGGCTGCCTCTTCACCAAAGTTCAAGTCAAAACAACGGTCGGATGGGCCAGACATTCTCAGAAATGATGAAGGAGAAATGAGGTGCAATAAATCTCTGAAGTAAGGGGAAAATTCCTACAAGCAATAACTCTCTGAATGTACTTCTTGCATAGAATTGGTGCCCTTATAAAAGAAAGGGCAACAAGGCCGTTGGTTCAAAAATCGAAGAGACACCACTCTCCGGATTCCGAAGAGGCACCACTTTCCACACGCAACATCAGCTCCTCGGGTACCATATATAACTTTGCCAAAGATCTCTGACAAAGTTTAGAAACATAAATTTTGAAGGTCCAGCTACCCTACTATTACCTATAAGGGTAAAGGAACATCACCACTGCTT
This sequence comes from Malus domestica, assembly GCF_042453785.1. Classification (NCBI taxonomy): domain Eukaryota; kingdom Viridiplantae; phylum Streptophyta; class Magnoliopsida; order Rosales; family Rosaceae; genus Malus; species Malus domestica. The sequence continues at coordinate 14,406,040 of NC_091672.1, forward strand.
GATATCTAGAAAGTCCCAATGTGTGTCAACCTCCTTGCTCTGTGGCAAGGCAGACTGGCAAAAATGCCCAACCTTTACTCACATTCGAGAAAACACTCCCAACAAGATTGCTTGCTCAAAAATCGAAGAGGCACTGCCCTCCGAATCTTGAGAGCCAGACTCCCAACAGGATTACTTTCTAAAAAACCGAAGAGACACTGCTCTCCGAATCTCAAGAGTCAGACTCCCAACAAGATTGCTTTCTTAAAAATCGAAGAGGCACCGCTCCCCAAATCTCAAGAGACAAACTCCCAACAAGATTACGTGCTCAAAAATTAAAGAAGCATCGCCCTTCGAATCTTGAGAGCCAGACTCCCAACAGGATTACTTTCTTAAAAATTGAAGAGACATTGCTCTCCAAATCTCAAGAGTCAAACTCCTAACATGATTGCTTTCTCAAAAATCGAAGAGGCACCATTCTCTGAATCTCGAGAGCTAGATCCCCGACAGGATTGCTTGTTCGAAAACCGAAGAGGCACCGCTATCCGAACTTCAAGAGCCATATTTTCTCGGATAAAGCTTGTCTACAATCTTCACACGCAACATCAGCTTTCCAGATACCACATACCACGTTTTCAAAGTTCTCTGACAAAGTTAAAACACGTGAAGCTTGCAGCTCCCACTACATTGCTATGACCAAGAAGGGTAAAGGAATAACACTACTACTTGTTGTTAGGGAGACTCATATATATGTTGACCTCCATCCTCCACAGCCAGGCAGACCTGCAAATAAAAAAAATGCTCAACTATTCTTCACATCTGAGAGGGCATTCTCAGCAGAGTCTCTCAAATTATTCAGCTTCTTTTCTTCCTGATAATACCTCTGCAAACAAGCCACACCAGAACAAGAGTATCTCATATTATCAGGGTTAAAAGCAAGAGTATTCCATATCATGCTTTTTCCCTGTCTTTTCCTTTGGCCTTGTTCTTACATGCAAGACAATGAGAAAGAGAGCAATCAGTAAGCACTTAGAATTAAGCTTCCAGTCAGGAACTGACTGCCTGGAACCCCTTGGCTGATTACTTACCTGACATTGCTCTTGAGTACTCATCTTCAACATCTTATGCTTCCAGAGAAGATACCACATCTGCCTGAGGAATAGATAGGGCAAGTGAGAAGGATACAAGGAAGCATGTGGAGACAAGCGTAACAGAACACGTGCCGATACATCCACTACTTTGTCAATAGCTAAAGTATCCCATATCATTAGGGTCGAACGTACTCTAGATTTGATGGACTTGTTTTGACCCTCAAATTCTTGAGTCGACCTTATACTCTGGAGGAAACCAGAAAACCTTCCAGCCCAGTTCAAGAATAAGTTTGTGGAAAGTTACTTCTTCAAAAGCAAAAGTATCTCATATCATATCTTCTCCATTTACTTCTCATTATCCTTGTTGTTGTTTACTACACAAGGAAAAAGAGAACAATCAATCGGAAGCCGAAGTCGAACCTCCGATCCAGGTTGCTTACTTGAAAGTTTGATTGCTTACCTTGTCTGTTACCTCCTTTGGCAAATCTCCTAGCTTGGCGACTTGGGGGACTCCTACTATAGGGTTTGTATCACACTTGACCAAGCCCGAAACTACAAGTAAGCTTCAAGTGAAATTGATACATTACCTTATGCATCTTCATCGGTTAAAGATACCACCTCTAGATGGAGGAAAAGTACTTCTAAAGAAGATGCCACATCTACATATGAGACAGATAAGGTAAGTGAAAATGATACCACACTTCGGTACTTAGAAGTTTAGTGATTACTTAATGGCTTGGATCTTGCAAGTCCCCAACCGAGGAACTTCCCTCACTCGGGAACTTAGAGGAGCACTGTTTGTACCATACTTGAGCAATCCTGAAACTACTATGCACTGACCAACGTTATACCGTAAAGGACCCATAAGAGTTTCCCTCAAACCAGGTGGCCAATCACAGCGCAACACGTGTCGACATCAGAAGCCAATCATAGTGCGACCCGTGTCAACATCAAAAGCTAATCACAACACGACACGTGTCAATGTCAGAATGAAACTAGAAACTCTCTTCTATAAATAAAGATCATTCTCTCACAATATTTCCTAATGTCATTTGTACTAAATCATTCACTAGTACTCACTAAAGGAGAGCTTGAACTTATGTACTTGTGTAAACCCTTCATAATTAATGAGAACTCCTATACTCCGTGGAAGTAGCCAATCTGGGTGAACCACGTACATCTTGTGTTTGCTTCTCTATCCCTATACATTTACTTATTTATCCACATTAGTGACTGGAGCAATCTAGCGAAAGTCACAAACTTAACACTTTCTGTTGTACCAAAGTCCTCGCTGATTTTGTGCATCAACATCTTTCTTACCATATTGCATAATTACCATCAAGTCTATGATAAAATTAACAATGAAACTGTCACATCCCGACCTGGGCCCCCATCACATCCCGGGCTCGACTCCACCGTAGCATGATATTGTCCGCTTTGGCCCTCGACCACTCCCTCATGGTTTTGTTTCTAGGAACTTACATAAGAACTTCCAGTGGGTCACCCATCCTGGGATTGCTATTGCGCGAACTCATTTAACTTCGGAGTTCCGATGGAACCCGAAGCTAGTGAGCTCCCAAAAGGCCTCGTGCTAGGTAGATATGGGAATATACATATAAGGCTTATAGGATCCACTTCCCTGTGTGATGTGGGATGTTACAATTGTTGGAAATGTGCCCTAAAGCCAATCATATGATGATACTTTACGGACATTTCACATGTTAAACTAATCTAGTTTACATATAAAGGGCAAAGATTATTGTTTGAGCCGTCTCATATAAAGGTTATATGCTTAAACGATAAAGTCCAAGGAATATGTGATTGGGAGAATGCAATCTAATGAAGTTAGATTAATGAGACCATTCTTTTGTAGACACATCCTAAATGTTCCTGATCATAGGATTGCCAATTGGGCATTGACAGTCCGTTAAGATCGGTACGTACTGTGTCTTCTCTCAGGGAGAGTGACTAGTCTCGAGTCATTGGTGTGTGTGACATCAAGACAAGTACGTAGGTGCTCAATAGAGAATGAGTTCACTGAACGTGATCAACGAAGAGTTCTTATATTCCATGTCACATGAGAACTCATGGTTGGGATAATGCAAAGTAGTCATTTGACCTGAGGCATCACAGTTGTCTTGTGGTTAAGTCCTTGATCTTTGATTATGTCAAACTCACCCCCTCGGGGTGTCCACGGCATCGTTGGGGTTAAGCCACTTAGCTATGGAGACAAGTGAATGCGCAACAAGGGATCTCTAACCTTCAAACAGTTGAGGGAGAATACTCTATGATATGATTTGGAATCTCTGGCCAGAGTATGAATGAGATTAGGGAATGCGTTCCAAATCACATTCAAGGAAATCATATAAGCACACGAATCACATTGGATAGTAGACATGAATAAATAAACTATCATACCAAACAATGTGGTCAAGAGTATTAGATTAGAGAAGGACCGTATTGCATTTGTAATCCCAAACTGAATAGGTTCTCTATCCTCTTCTGATTAGCTTAGGTAACCATGATATGCTGCTAGGTGTCACTCATGGTTTGTGGAAGCCCTAAACGTGTGTAATCACTAAAGGGAGAATTGAAAATAGTTTCAATTCACAATCGATGTAAAATGGTTTTAATCGCCCACTACCTCGCTAAAAGGAACCTAATGGATTGCATACCATAAAAGGTGGAGATTGAAGATTAAACTGAAATGAGTAAGAATGATTAAATGGTTTAATCATTTATTTATGGCAAGGATTAATTAATATGTTAATTAATGAAACGAATAAGTTCGTTAAAGACCTCGGGATAGTTTTGGACCTTAAGGCCTAATGGGCTTCGAACGTCAAGCCCATTGACTTAAGTTGTATGACAACTTAATGAATAAAGATTCACAAAGGCCCAAAAGCCCAAAAATCCCAAGGTAGGCCGGCCATGTATGATGAATTAGGGTTTTGGTTCTTTAGGTCACTTATTTGAAGGGACTATATAAAGGACTTTATAGCAAAATATTCATTAAGTGATTAAGGGTTTATTTTGGGGGAAAATTGGTGAGAATTGTCTCTCCATTTTCTCTCTAAAGAGGCCAACACCTTGGAGGGTACATCTAGCAATCCTACTACTCCAAGGTCACTCATTTCTTCTACAATCAAACCTTGGTGAAGAGACTTAGAGGTTCCCTATTTTGGGAACTTGGAGAAACCTATTTTTCCATCCAAATCCATGGATCTAAGAAGCAAGGAATGAAGGCCCTATCTCTTTGGGTGATTAGCCTTTGCTTATGCAAAGAGGAATCTACAAAGGTAATAATTTCAACTCACTTTGTTTTGAGTTGATTATTGGTTCACCAATCTACTAGGCTTTGAATTTCATGGTAATGTTTTGTTTTTGAGTGCATGCAAGCATGATTCCGCCTTTAATTGTTAATTGCATGCTATATGATGTTGCTCAAATGAACATGTTTTTCAAAATAAATTCTTCAAGTGGTATCAAGAGCCTAGGTCTAGTAGTTGGTGAATCCTTTTGGGTTTTGTAGTTCATAAGTTTATGATTTAAAAGTTGTAATTGTTACAAGCTTTATTCTTGCTTCTTTGAATGTAAATTTTGTTTGAAAATTTGCCATCTCAAATGTTGTAGATGTAGTTCATATGAGGATGAATATTGGAGCTAAAATTTGGTGCCATGATTTTGGGGATTTTCGGCCAAATCCAAAGGGTGATTTTTTGGGTTCATGTTTGTCTTGTTAAAAATGTTTTAAGATGACTTTTGGAACCCCTAAGTACCCTAGGATGTTAGCACCATTTTGAATGATGAAAATTTGAGTTTTTTGGCTTGAAAACATTCATGGAGCTCTTATGGGTTTTCATGGATGTTCTTCATTGTTCTTGATGTTCTTGCCAAGAACAAAAAGGTTTTGTGTTTTGATTCAAAGTTTTGATTATTTCATAAAGTTTATGTTATATGTTTTTCAAATGATTTATCATGTATTTAAAATGTTAGATATTTGATTAAATTGCAATAGAAAAATCTATCATCATTATGAAAGGTAAAAGAAAAGGTGATAAGAATTTCTTTTCTTATGCACTACTTGATTGTTTTTGACAAAACTAATAAATCAAAACACCCACCACTCCTTTTTATCCCTAAAAACCGGCCACCCTAATAAAATAGGGTATTTTTGGGGCTTTTATGCAATTACATAAAGTTTTGATACTTTTGTGTATTTGTACTTTGACCCGAAAGTTTACGTTTTGACGTTAAGGCCTAAAAACGCTAAAGGACAAATTGTTTTGCTCCTTTAATGAAGTTTTGAATTTATTTAAATTTTGGGTTCTAGTTGTATTTACATGAAGTAGTGACTTTTGTGTTTTTACAAAGTGACCCCAAAAGTTTATGTTTTCGCAATATGGCCCAAAAAGTTGTGGTTATTGCATGATGGCCCAAATAGGATGAGAACAAAATTGTTTTGTCTCTTTAAATGAGAATTGGATTTTCATTTTGTTTAGCTCCACTTAAATCAATTTTATGGATACAAAAACCAAATGAAAATGTTGCATTCAATTAATTAGTTAAAGCGTTAATTAATTAAAGGATGATTATGAACCTAAGCCTAATATAATTGAGCTATGTGAAAGGCGTTTCAAATTTGTTTGAACCATGGGAATGTGTAGATTAGATTTTGGTTGTAATTTGATTTGATCAAATGTTGTAAAAGGGCATAAGTCCTTCTTTACTTTAAGGTAATTTGTTTTATGCAAATGTTGTAATGAGCATAAGCTCATCCTTTACTTTGAAGTATTTCTTTCTTGCTTTATATGATATGCATGAAAATGAAGTAATTGGGTCCAACGCCCCTAAGACAACACGCCTTAATGTGATTAAACGCGTAACTAAAATCAATCTCCATCCCTAGACCGAGATTCAACACAAGGCTCGTGTTGAATCTAAACAAAGGTTCATAGTCATCCTAAGGCCCTAAGGCAACTATATAGTCCATCAAATGAATGCAAACCTTATGTTAGTAGTAACATATACTCTTGCTTTAAAAACCATTTTAAAAGCATAGTGGGAGTATTATGTACAACTAAAACAATCATATGGACCAATAGTTGTAATAGGACCAAAATTGTTTTAATAGAGATTAAAATGTATATTGATATGTGATGAGACCTAAAACCCTCAACCAAACCAATATTAAGTTGAAAGCGTGAGAGTGCTTAGAACATTCTTTCGTGGCCTTCCACCATGGTAGTTCCAATCGTTTATGACTTGTACACCGGCTTCACCCTATCATGGGGAAGTACAAAGTGCATGCTTATACTCAGGAGGAGTCTATATACATATGATGAGGTGAGTGTAGGCAACGAGGATGGCCAATATCGTATCATCGTGAGGCTATTCTTGAAACCCTTCATGAACTAAGCATGGTGGGAATGACTTAACTAAGTGCAATGGAACCAATATCATATCATTGTGAGGTGACATTCTCTAGAGGCCAAATAAGATGGGTACTTGCATTAGTTGCAAATGAGTAAGCGTACTCTCTCATTATTATTAATGCTAGCCAATATCATATCATTGTGAGGTGGGCTTGGTAGTAGTGAGCCTCCCATAACCTACTAAGAGTTTCATCCAAAACTCTCGAATTCCAATGAGGGATATGGAATTTGCCAAAAATAGTAGGTGATGCTATTTGATTTAAAGACCCGAATCAAATGGCTTAAAATCAATCAATTTATATACGTTATGTATTTGTTTACCAATATATTTGCAAACGCTATCCAACACTTGACAAATAAAAGCCGAACGTTTAGTTTACGGACTTGGTACTACAAAACCATAGATTGTCTTTAATGGCTTGTAAATGTACCTAAGTAGTCTCATCCTCACAATCTTCCTATTGATAATGTATCATTAGAAGAATATGTTAGAAAAGGTCTATCATAGAGAGGACAACACTTTTAATGTCATAATTCTTCAATTACAAATTGTTGTATGAAGAAATAAGAGTTGCTTTGAACAACCCTTAGTCAATACAAACACTTAGTGCTTATTTCTTTGTTAATTGAACAAAGAACTTGAGAAGTAAGCACAAGGGCATGGACACTTTATGTGCCATGATTCTTCACTTACAAATTGTTGTATGAAGAAATGAGAGTTGCCTTGTACAACTCTTGAAAGTTTGTAATTATGTTTAGAACATAATGGTTGGTTGACAAAAATAGTCCATTAACATGGACTTATGATGATTTTGAATCATTGAGTGTTGAAGTGTTAAACCAATTAACGAGACGCAAACTAGGCAAGGACTTCACCTTTGTTTCCCTATCCTAATGGTTCACTAAGTTTATGGTAAACTATGTAGTGAACAATAACCACATACTCTCCAAATTGTTTGATGTGTATAACACAATTGAAAAAGGTTTCAAGAGAGATAGTGGGAGTTTAGGAACCATGACTAATGTAGTCAAAGGTGAAAGTCAAATAAAGAAGATAAATAACTCCAAGGGAACAAACTTTCTTTATGAAAGGATGGACATTGGAAGGGGTATTTGCAAGAAATGTCTTGCAAGTGTCAAGAACACACCTTTCGAAGGTGTTGTAAATTGTTCTTGAATAGTTCAAAACAGTTGGTTCTTCTACTTGAATGTATGATTCCGTATTAGTAACTATGTTTTACAAATCGTTGTAAAAGTGTGACTAATAAGAAGTAGAAGATATATGAGAGAAGAAAAGATGCTTCACATACGGAACGTGAATAAGATATAGATCTCTGCGAAAGCAGATAGTACTTACTTCCTCATATGAACTACCAAAGAAATTGGATTATAGTAATCTAATTGATTGTCTCTATAGTAGAGATGATATGGTAGTGTTAACTGTTTAGAATATAATGATGCTTAAAACCCAAAAGGTTGCAAGGTAGTGACTAATCCCAACTAAATTGTGATACCTCTAAAACATAAGTAACGAGTTGGTGAAACAAGGATGCTTTGGATCGTTAGATCCGGATCCAATACCTTCTTGTTAAAATTGTATAGAGGCGAAATGTTCGAATCTTTATTCTTTTGGAAAGAAGAAAGAATCACAAAGTTGTTGAGGTTAATTCACTTAGATGTTAGTGGCACTTGTCCACAACATAATACTACTCATGTTATATGACATTCACCGAAGATCACTCTCGGTTGGACTATAGTTTATTTTGAATAAACACAAGTCCGAATACTTTGCAAAAGGTTTCAAAGAATTCAAGAAATGTAAATAGATGAGTAAGATATCTAAAGTATTTACCTCCTTAGATTTGATCCAAGGAAAGGTAACACTTTAGATGAGTTTCCTTGAAAGATATCAAGGAAAATAGCATCATAAGATAATGTATTTCTCCATTAGGAGAAGAACGAACTCGAATAAGATTTAGTTCGTTAGATGTTATCTATTACCCATATATAGGATATATACTTCTAAAACAATATGATTGTCAATTAGAAGATCTTCCAAAATTTTCATAACTCCATAAGATGTAGTTGGAAAGAAAGACAAATCTTAAGCATGTTAAGATTTGGGGTTGTGTGCTAATAAGCAATATTTGTTTGATAACAATCTTGTGGGATATCCTTAAATTAACTTTTGGATATCGCTTCTATAATCCAACTAACAAATGTTGTTTTGTTGGGAAGTTCATTGTAATCCTACAATGTGATTTGCCTAAGAGCAAATGAACGAGAGATAGAACTCAAAGAATGTGTTCTTTGAGAGACAAGAAAGTAATCAACAAATATAACAACCTAGTTCCTATACCAAAAGCTCCAAGGTAGTCGAGAAGGATTTATAAACCGTCTCAGTTGAAAGGTTTGAACTTTATGACTATGTCATAGAGTTGCACCTCTTAATTCGAAAGAAATAAGAATGAAAATCCTTATGACTACATTGAGTGTATATATGATACATACTCAAGGAAATGGTAAAGTACCATTTGACCCGAAATAATGAAACCTTCATAAGCTAATTGGTAGCTTAAAGTGACTACAATCAAAGAGAATGGTTGACTTTGAAGAAACCATCTTTGAGATAGTCTTGGTTTCAATTAATTCGAAGATTGCTAGCTACAACTAAATGGTGATTCAATGTTTGGACATAATATGGGTTTCCGAAACCATTATTAAGATAGTCTTGATAATATATGTCTAAAACTAAAAATCACAAGACATGTAAGTTGTAGAGATCCATCCATCATGAATCTTAGCAAGCTAGTGGGAGCTATATGCATCTTATGAGAGAAAGATCAAATCGTTTGATTTCTCATAAAGATGTAAATGAATCTTTTGTTTACTAGGTTTACAAAAGATTAGTGGGAGTTAATCATGTTCCTAAAATTTAAATATATATGATATATTAATTTTGGAAATGAAAAGAATACTTCTTCGTTAAAGTTATGACTTTAAGCATTCTATAAAGATAGAATGTATATGGGAGACATAGTCTGTATACATGGGATGGAAATCTATATTGATAGATTTTAGGATATAATTGGATTATATCATACCCTAATAATAGACAAAATATGCTAGGAAGTCTTTCATATGATGATAAACTTCAATTAGGAGGACAATTCTAGTTGGACTAAGAAGTTGCTCTTCTCAAAGAGAACGTACTCTTTGACTCCCAAAGAAATAATGCGTAAATAGAATCCTTTATGCATACGCATAAAGGTGATTTATGTATTTCATATTGTATGAAAAACATTGATATGAGTTGTACCTAGAACGGTACAAGACGATATCAATACAAGCCCAGGATCAGAACCATGGCAACTGTCAAGTAAGTCCTTAAGTATTTAAGAAATACTAAAGGATAAATTCCTCAAAGATCGAGGAAGAATTAGAGTAACGTAATGGAAGCGTAAATGTATTAGATTATGAATCTAATCCATCATTAGATGTTTCTTCATTGTGAATGAAGAGATAAACATATATCTCTTTATTATGACTAAAGAGATATTTGGATGGAAACATTAAAGTAATGACTTTAGTGTGTTCCATTATGAATGCAAGATATATTGCCATATAGAAGTTTACAACAATGTTGTTTGGATGGGAAAGTTCATTTATGAATTCTCTATTCGGTTCCAACCAGAAAGTGTATGACACTAATGGGGCGATAGCTCAAGCCTGGGAATCAAGGTCTCATCAAGATCCGAACACAAATGAGAGACTGAACCACATGATTGAGAATCATGTATAATGGTGACGTCGTTATTCTCAACGTTGCTTCTATGGATAACATATAGATATCCATTGACTAGGCCTACTACTCAGCCATTTATGAAATGACTACAGAAGAGGTATCATACTGATGACCAAGCTGATTGGCTCTAGTGCAAGTGGGAGATTGTTGGAAATGTACCCTAAAGCCAATCATATGATGATACTTTACGGACATTTCACATGTTAAACTAATCTAGTTTACATATAAAGGGCAAAGATTATTGTTTGAGCCGTCTCATATAAAGGTTATATGCTTAAACGATAAAGTCCAAGGAATATGTGATTGGGAGAATGCAATCTAATGAAGTTAGATTAATGAGACCATTCTTTTGTAGACACATCCTAAATGTTCCTGATCATAGGATTGCCAATTGGGCATTGACAGTCCGTTAAGATCGGTACGTACTGTGTCTTCTCTCAGGGAGAGTGACTAGTCTCGAGTCATTGGTGTGTGTGACATCAAGACAAGTACGTAGGTGCTCAATAGAGAATGAGTTCACTGAACGTGATCAACGAAGAGTTCTTATATTCCATGTCACATGAGAACTCATGGTTGGGATAATGCAAAGTAGTCCTTTGATCTGAGGCATCACAATTGTCTTGTGGTTAAGTCCTTGATCTTTGATTATGTCAAAGTCACCCCCTCGGGGTGTCCAAGGCATCGTTGGGGTTAAGCCACTTAGCTATGGAGACAAGTGAATGCGCAACAAGGGATCACTAACCTTCAAACAGTTGAGGGAGAATACTCTATGATATGATTTGGAATCTCTAGCCAGAGTATGAATGAGATTAGGGAATGCGTTCCAAATCACATTCAAGGAAATCATATAAGCACACGAATCACATTGGATAGTAGACATGAATAAATAAACTATCATACCAAACAATGTGGTCAAGAGTATTAGATTAGAGAAGGACCGTATTGCATTTGTAATCCCAAACTGAATAGGTTCTCTATCCTCTTCTGATTAGCTTGGGTAACCATGATATGCTGCTAGGTGTCACTCATGGTTTGTGGAAGCCCTAAACGTGTGTAATCACTAAAGGGAGAATTGAAAATAGTTTCAATTCACAATCGATGTAAAATGGTTTTAATCGCCCACTACCTCGCTAAAAGGAACCTAATGGATTGCACACCATAAAAGGTGGAGATTGAAGATTAAACTGAAATGAGTAAGAATGATTAAATGGTTTAATCATTTATTTATGGCAAGGATTAATTAATATGTTAATTAATCAAACGAATAAGTTCGTTAAAGACCTCGGGATAGTTTTGGACCTTAAGGCCCAATGGGCTTCGAACGTCAAGCCCATTGACTTAAGTTGTATGACAACTTAATGAATAAAGATTCACAAAGGCCCAAAAGCCCAAAAATCCCAAGGTAGGCCGGCCATGTATGATGAATTAGGGTTTTGGTTCTTTAGGTCACTTATTTGAAGGGACTATATAAAGGACTTTATAGCAAAATATTCATTAAGTGATTAAGGGTTTATTTTGGGGGAAAATTGGTGAGAATTGTCTCTCCATTTTCTCTCTAAAGAGGCCAACACCTTGGAGGGTACATCTAGCAATCCTACTACTCCAAGGTCACTCATTTCTTCTACAATCAAACCTTGGTGAAGAGACTTAGAGGTTCCCTATTTTGGGAACTTGGAGAAACCTATTTTTCCATCCAAATCCATGGATCTAAGAAGCAAGGAATGAAGGCCCTATCTCTTTGGGTGATTAGCCTTTGCTTATGCAAAGAGGAATCTACAAAGGTAATAATTTCAACTCACTTTGTTTTGAGTTGATTATTGGTTCACCAATCTACTAGGCTTTGAATTTCATGGTAATGTTTTGTTTTTGAGTGCATGCAAGCATGATTCCGCCTTTAATTGTTAATTGCATGCTATATGATGTTGCTCAAATGAACATGTTTTTCAAAATAAATTCTTCAACAATCTACCCCCCTTAGGGGCCCGACGTCCACACTTCAGGCTTGGAATTGGCTATGATACCAAATTGTCACATCCAATACCGCTTATCTTTTTACGAAGAAGGATGATTCGAGAAGTTGGGAAGAACTTCTCCAAAAATGCCCTCTTCATACTCTCCCAAGACGCAACTATTCCGGGAGCCAACTCGTATAACCAATCCTTGGCCTTGTCCATTAAAGAGAATGGAAAAGCCTTCATCTTTAAAATACTTCCGTCAACGTTAACCGAAGTCATACTTGAGCACACCACTTCAAATTCTTTCAAATGTTTGTTCGGATCCTCCATGGACAGCCTATGGAACTTTGGAATGTGGTGGAGCAAACTTGACTTTAACTCGAACTCTTCGGTTTTACCTTGGGCAGCCATGGGATATTGGATACACAATGGTGCGGCATTATCCAAACCCGAGGCGGAAAGCTCATTGAGTGTACGGTTGTCCATAGCCATGCCTTGAACTTCTCCACCCACTTGTGCCGTGGGATCCTCCTCTTCTTCTAGAACTTGTTCTTCAAGGTCAGGTTCCGGGCTAGGTGGGTTAGACTCTTGTTGGTTCCTCATTCTTCTCAAAGTTCGCTCGAAATCGTCGTCGAAGTCCAAAATATGCTCACGAACAGGTTTGGAACTTCGAGTCATGCACTAGTACTTAAAACAAAAGAAATAAAACAAGTTAGCAATTTGCAATAGAAAACAAACGAAAATAAATAATAAACAAAAAGAATGAGGGATTAGCAATGCTAATCCCAGGCAACGGCGCCAAAATTTGATGCGTAAAATAACTAAACACACAAATTAACCCTCTTGTTGACAATTGTAGTATGGATAAGTAGGGATCGTTCTTAAACCAGGGATTATGAGGGATTGCTAAAACACTCTAAACTGACTCAAATCTGTAAAACAAAGTTTAAAATACGAAACGAGACTCAATGAATGCAAAACTAAACTCTAAAACGCTAAAACAAACCAAAAGACTCAAAACAGCAAACAAACACTCAAAACTGCCTAAAAACCACTTTCTGGGCAGTTTTGGGACTCTAACACATCTTGGACGAATTTTGGTTTTCTAATGACCTAAAACACCTAAAAACATATTCTAAGACAAGTTCTAGTTAATATGACTCAAAGAAATAAGGTGGGGTTGATTTTGGACGAAAATAAATAAAACAAAACAAGAACAAAGTAAACAGATTTATAGACAAAGTTAAGTAAATTGATGGGTGATAGATCAACTAGAGGGTTCTTTTCCACACATGATACACTTGCATTCAACTTTGATTTCCAATTGCTTCTTTCAATGAATTATGAATCTCAACGCCCTAGGTTAACTGTGATAGCACTTTTTTAACCTTCAAGTTTTCCTAAAGTTAGTGAATTGGATGGGAATGCACATGCAACAACTCAAAACATTCTCTAAAAGTCCCTTACGTGAAAAGCACAATAAAGGTACAATCAAAGATCATTAAGCTTCATGAAAACTATAAGCATTGACGAGGCAATTGTTACTATGAAAAGCATGAAACGTTTGCCAAGAATCCACTTAACACGATCGTTTATAAGCGACCTCCACTACTTGCAAACATAAAGTTGTAACTATTAGGTGAAACTTCCTTATGTTTTAGCTTCAAATTCCTGCATGAAAACTAAGTTGGCCACCTTAATTAACACACAAAAATAAGTCATCAATCAAACGGTTAAGCAAATTGCATTCACAATTCATGAAATCACAATTAGACGTAATCAATTCATCTTGCAAGCATAATCATGGTATTGAATAACCCCCTAGCCAAAAGGCTTAGTTCCTCATGTTCACAAAACAAAGGAAAACAGATTTATACATTGTAAATATAAGAAAGAGAACACCTAAGTATTCCAACGATTCGATGTTGAACGGCTAGAATCTTCAAGTACTTCTTCTTCCTCTCCTTTGCTGCGGCACAGGGACTATGGGCAGGTTCTTGGGTTATTGAATGACGTAGAATGGATGGGGGACGTATGGAAGTGTTTAGGGTTGATGGGTGGTGCGGCTAGGGGTGATTGGTGGCAGAAATTTGGGTGAATGGTGGTAGAATGGTGCGGCTGAAGGTGGAGAATGGTTTCTGGCGTGAATGGTTATTTTCTGGATGAATGGGGATGTTTGTGGCTGCACAAGGATGTTTATTTAAAGGGATTAGGAAATTAAAAACCCTAGGCTATTTAGGTAAACAGAAATTAAGTCTAAAACTTATCTAAATAGGAAATAGAATCAAAAAACTAAAGGGAATTAGGCTAGGAGGTGCGGCTAGGGTTTAAAACCAAAGGGGAATGTGTTTTAATTGCAAAGAAACAGGAAAGGACCCTCTCCCTTGCACGGCAAGGAAGAGGAAGGGCAAGGGTGGTGCGGCTGGATGTTTGGGAATGGGATAGTGTCTTAAAAAGAAAGGGAAAGGGGACTCACGGCAAGGAAAGGGAAGGAAAGGGTATGTGAGGTGCAGCACTACCTTGAATGGTGCAAGGAATCTTTGTTTTATATCCTAAAGTGCGTATGAGGTCTTCAAAGTGGTTGGAACATAAGTGCTTTTAGACTTAGGAAAGGTTAAACCAAAATAGGAAACTTTGGCTTAACTTTCATACTTTAATTAGGAATCCTTGTTGGAGTAGGAATCCTTGTTCTTCTAGGAGTCCTCTTGTGATTAGGAATCCATCTTCAATTAGGAATCCTTCATTGAAGTAGGAATCCTTGGTTGATTAGGAATCCTAATTTCTTCAAGTCTTCAATTCATCCATTCCTTTTGCTCCAAAAGGCTCCAATTTACATCATTTTGCACACTTTGTCCTTGGAATCTGAAAACACACAAAAGTGACTTTAAACACTAAAATAACTAAGGAAACACAACGTAAATGCACGAGAACAAGCCAATTAAGTCGCAGAAATATGCTCCTATCAAATTCCCCCTCACTTAGCTTTTGTTAGTCCTCGAGCAAACAAAGAAATAAAACAAAACAAAACAAATAAAACACAACCTAAACCTTCCAACATTTGCTTCAGGGATTTCCTATGCACATGACATGTTAAAAATCATCATCCCCACAGATTCGAATCATCTTTACACTTGAGCACATACTTAATCATAGTCACCACTTACTAGTTCACAATTAACCAATTAAAACAATGTTTTGAATGTAGTAACATGCCTTAGAGAATTCTCTCAATTCCTTACTAGATATGCACTCAATTTTCACTCAGATTTTCTGACTACACACCCTATACTAGTTATATGTGAGAAGATTGATGTAGATATGGAAACGAACACTCACATATATGTATCACAAAGAACGCAATTTCTGGAGTTAATAAACATGTTAAGATATGATCTCATGAATGGAATGCTACTACTTAGATGCGAGAACCAGTGACACCATATGCTCATACCAAATTCAAACTCAACAAATTGAAACACATAACACTCAAGATTGAAGTCAAAGGTTGTAACAGGGCTTGGGGTGTTGGCTAACAAATAAAGGATAGGGATAACAAACGTTCTTAAAACAATAGCAAGCAAAGTAATGAAAATGAAACTTGGAATTCACTTAGATTGCAGAAATCAACTTTTAAACACGAAGGGAAGATTCAAGCAATATTTAGGGCCGGATTCAAAGTTTTGGACCCCTTCTTCAACAAACAATACTTTAGGACTCTTTTTCACATCTTTTCAACTCTTTTTCATTCTTTTCACACACTTTTCTTTTTCTTTTTCTTTTTCCACGAATTTCATTTTTTTTTTCTTTTCTTTTCTTGCCGTGTTCTATGGCACCCAAAATACCCAAATTGAAACCTTTCCCCCACACTTGTTTTCTGCCATATATAAATCAAAAGGAATTGAATTTGAATCATGCTTTACTATGCTTCAAGAACAAGGGTAAGGATGGTCCTAATCTAGGCTAGGTGAGGTTAATATGGTTAACAAAGAATGTAGGCTAACAAGGCTCAATGGGGTTAACTTAAACATAAAAATGAAGTAGGGTACACGACATTTTGGCTTTGGTGGTGGTAACTACACAACTTCATCTTGAATATGTGTTATGCAAATCAATAACATGCTTTGAATGAAATGGGCATGAGTTCTAGCATTTGGAACTAAATGATGAAACGCCTTCTAAGTAATAACCAAGCAAAGAATAATGAGATCATGCAACGACTTCAGAAAACAATAATGCTCAGATTTTAACTCTCCAAATAAACGTTTAGGCTCAAGTCTCAAAGGTTGTAGCGTTTGTTTGAGTTCCTTCCTTCAAGCATGTTACAAAAACTAATTTTTATCCTTTGTGATTGCATGTGAATTCATAAGCTATAACCACAACCAAGCATAACCAAAGAGTAATTCAAACTTTCATCATGTTAATAACTTTCTTTAACTACCATGCAATTACAAACCGAATCCTCATCATTGTGTTGGAAGGTACCCTAGACACAAACACATAAAAACGACTCAAAACACTCTTTTAGGTTTTTCAAAACACTTTTTTCAAAATTTTATGTGATTTTCGGAGTTTTATGTTAACACACACTAAAACACACCAAAACTGCTTAAAAACACTTAAAAACAGCAAGGAACAAGTCTCTAAGTAATGGGTGATAAAATCCCACGAATTTGCATAAAAAACACTTAGTTACCCCCTACACTTAAATCAAACATTGTCCTCAATGTTTCAAGCATAAAATCACACCAAACAAAATTAAACACACAAACAGCAACTAAACAAATAAACTGGCAGATTAGAAACAACAACAAAGAGAAGGGTTTTAGGAACGCAAATCTGGAATTGGAGTGATTCCTAGGGCTTCCTTTGTTGTACGCATGGGTTGCCTCCCACGTAGCGCTTTCTTTTACGTCTTGCAGCCGGACGAAGAGCTCATTCAGCTCTCATTGGAGCCCACGGCATGCAGTGGGATCTCCTCCACAACATGCTCCACAAAGTTCTCGTAGTACGACTTCAAGCGATGTCCATTCACCTTGAATTCTTGCCTGGTTCTCAAGCTCCTAATTTGGACTACACCATGCACAAAAAGATTAGTAACAACAAACGGGCCAACCCACTTGGAACGTAACTTACCAGGGAATAGACGAAGACGGGAGTTGAACAACAACACTTTATGCCCAATTGCGAAAGTCTTGCCTCGAAGCATCTTATCATGGAATGCCATGGTCTTCTCTTTGTAAATTCTAGCATTCTCATAAGCTTCATGCCTTATCTCATCAAGTTCACTCAATTGAAGCTTTCGATGAATTCCAGCTTGGTCCACATTCAAATTGAAGGTCTTGATGGCCCAATGAGCTCTATGTTCTAATTCCACGGGAAGATGGCAAGGCTTGCCATACACAAGTCAAAAAGGAGACATACCAATGGGGGTTTTGTAAGCCGTTCGATACGCCCATAATGCATCATCCAACCGTAAGCTCCAATCTTTTCTATTTGGCGCAACGGTCTTCTCCAAAATCTGTTTGATCTCACGATTAGACACCTCGGCTTGGCCATTGGTTTGGGGGTGGTAAGGTGTGGAAACCTTATGCGTCACATGGTACTTCTTGAGTAATGCCTCAATGGTACGGTTGCAAAAATGAGACCCTCCATCACTTATTAGCACTCTAGGCATCCCAAATCTAGAAAAGATATTAGTTTTCACAAATCTGCCACAACTTTAGAATCGTTAGTTCGAGTGGCTTTCGCTTCCACCCACTTTGAAACATAATCAACGGCAAGTAATATGTAAGTGAACCCAAAAGATGAAGGAAAAGGACCCATAAAATCGATACCCCAAACATCAAAGATTTCAACAACAAAGATGGGTACCTGCTGCATTTGATCTTTTTGGCCAATATTACCTGTCCTTTGGCAGCGATCACATGTTAAACAAAAGGTTCTAGCATCTTTAAACAAAGTAGGCCAATAAAAACCACATTCACGAACCTTAAAAGCTATCCTTTGGGTGCCAAAGTGACCCCCACATGCATATGTGTGACAAAAACTTAAAATTGAGTGAAAATCTGATTCATGCACACATCTTCTTATAACCTGATCTGAACAATATTTCCACAAGTATGGGTCATCCCAAACATAAAATCTAGCATCCTTTTTAAGTTTATCACGTTGGAATTTGTTTAGGGTGCTAGGAACTTGTTTAGTCACCAAATAATTCACCAAATCTGTGTACCAAGGAGCACTTACCTGAATGGACAAGAGTTGTTCATCCGGAAACGTTTCGGAGATGGGAAGAACCTCTTCTTCACGCACCAACCTGCTTAGGTGGTCGGCAACAACATTATCACTCCCCTTCTTGTCCTTGATTTCGATGTCAAACTCTTGAAGTAGAAGCATCCAACGAATGAGTCTAGGTTTAGCTTCTTTCTTGGTGAACAAGTACTTCAAGGCTGCATGGTCAGTGAAAACAATGACTTTAGTACCAATTAGATATGATCTAAATTTATCTAAAGCAAATACAACCGCCAAAAGTTCTTTTTCGGTTGTAGAATAATTCAATTGGGCATCATTCAAAGTGCGTGAAGCATAATAAATAACATGTGGCTGTTTATTTTTTCTTTGACCCAAAACAGCTCCAAGTGCATAATTCGATGCATCACACATCAATTCAAAGGGAATGGACCAATCCGGGGGAGTTATGATGGGTGCCGTGGTGAGGAGGTCCTTGAGATGCTTGAATGCCTTCTCACATGCCTCGTTGAACTCAAATGACACATCCTTTTGTAGGAGACGGCATAGGGGCTGTGCAATCTTGGAAAAGTCCTTGATAAATCGTCGGTAGAATCCTGCATGACCAAGAAAAGAACGAACCTCTCTCACCGAAGTGGGAGAGGGTAAGTAGCGTATAAGATCTATTTTAGACTTATCAACTTCAATTCCTCATTCAGAGATTATATGACCCAAAACAATACCTTGTTTAACCATAAAATGGCATTTCTCCCAATTTAACACAAGGTTTGTTTCAACACAACGTTTCAAGATTAAAGTGAGATTATCCAAACAATTATCAAATGAATTACCAAACACACTAAAATCATCCATGAATATCTCAATAATCCTCTCAACATAATCATAAAAGATGCTAACCATACACCTTTGAAACGTGGCAGGAGCATTGCACAAACCGAATGGCATGCGTCGATATGCAAACGTTCCAAAGGGACAAGTAAAAGTGGTATTTTCTTGATCATCCGGGGCAATAACAATTTGATTATAACCGGAGTATCCATCAAGAAAGCAATAAAAGGAATGACCTGCTAACCTTTCGAGCATTTGATCTAGAAACGGCAATGGGAAGTGATCTTTCCTTGTGGTTGTGTTTAGCTTCCTATAATCAATGCACACTCGCCAACCGGTTTGAATTCGGGTGGGCACAAGCTCATTCTCCACATTCTCGACAACCGTCACTCCAGATTTCTTGGGCACACATTGGATAGGTGAAACCCAATGGCTATCGGAGATGGGATAAATCACACCACAATCAAGGAGCTTGATTATCTCATTTTTCACAACTTCCATCATCGGAGGGTTAAGACGGCGTTGAGCCTCTCTAGTTGGTTTGGCTCCCTCCTCAAGAAATATGTGATGCATACATGTTGTAGGACTTATACCTTTGATATCGGCCAAGGTCCATCCTAGGGTAGATTTGAATTCCTTCAACACACGCACTAGCTTCTCCTCCTCTTGTGCCGTGAGGGATGCGGATATGATGGCAGGTAAGGTCTCGTTTTCCCCCAAGAAAATGTACTTCAAATGGCTTGGTAAGGGTTTGAGATCAAGTATGGGTGCCTGAACGATGGATGGAAGCAACTTGTTAGTCGAAATTGGAATTGAATCAAAGTTAGGAGACTTACCACCATGCTTAGGTAATGACTCAAGGGTAGCAACCAACTCAATAACTTCCTCACTAGGAGGCACGGCATGGCCTAGTTCATGTATGCCGTGGGTTACACTAGAATCTGCTCCCTTGGTTTTGAGTTCCATGCCTCGTGTAATGACTTTTTCAAGCGCATCGTCATTCAAATCTTCAAGATATCCCTGCGCCAAAGAGTCAATTATATCAATAGAGAAACATGAATGGTCCTCACTAGGGTACTTAATGGAATCAGAAAGATTAAAATTAACAACTTCCCCATCAAATTCCATGGACAAAGTTCCACTATACACGTCAATCTTCGTCCGGGCCGTTTTCATGAATGGCCTTCCAAGGAGGATGGGCAATGAAGGAGCATGATCTGATTCATCCATTTCGAGCACATAAAAATCTGCTGGGAAGACTAAATGATCAACCTGCACCAAAACGTCTTCCAAAACTCCCTTTGGATAAGCGTTAGATCTATCGGCCAATTGTATGATTACACCATCATGTTTCAACTCACCTCAGTTCATAGATACATAAATGGAGTATGGCATAACATTTATAGAGGCTCCTAAATCTAGCATGGCAGATTTGAAACGGGTGTTACCAATGACGCACGGAATTGTAAAGCTACCCGGATCTTTGCATTTGGGGGGTAGTTTGCGTTGTAAGATGGCGGAGACATTTTCACCCACCTTCACAACCTCCTTGGTTGAAATCCTCTTCCTAGTGGTGCACAGCTCCTTTAAAAACTTAGCGTATCTCGGGACTTGCTTAATGGCATCCAACAAGGGTATGTTGACTTGAACTTTCCTAAGTGTCTCAAGGATGTCCTTTTCAGCTTTTTCCTTCTTTGTTTGAACAAACCTGCTAGGAAAATGAGCATTTGAAGGCACAACATTAGTAGAAACTGAATTTGACACATTTTTACCCTTATTGGACGAATTGGACAGATTTGGAGCCATGGGGGTTTGCGGCATAGGTGTGTCCACCTTTGCCGTGGGTGGGCTTGCTTCCTCCTCCTAAAATTGAAGTTTTTCATCCTCTTTGTGACCTGTTTTTGATGAAGAACTTGCTCCAACCTCCTTACCACTTCTTAGGGTGATTGCTTTGGCTGATTCAAACCCTCCATTTGGATTTGGAATGGTAGAAATAGGAAGCCTTCCTTGGTCTCTAATCTGCCCAACAACTTCGGCAATCTGTCCCATTTGTTTTTCTAGTTGGTCCACCCTTTTGTTTTGATTTTCTTGCCCCTGAGTCAAAGTGGTTAGTAACTTAACAAGTGTATCATTATCCAAAGCATTACCTGAAGTATTTGGGGCAGATTGTGGTTGGATTTGAGGGGGTGCGTATGGTTTGGTGTAAAAGCCCAGGGGTTGTTGCCTAAAGCCTCCTTGTGGTTGGGATTGTTGTAGCTCTCTCCATTTGAAGTTTGGATGGTCTCTCCACCCCGGATTATACGTGTTGAAGTATGGATCATGTCTTGGCTGATTTTGGCTTTGAAACCCAATGGCATTAGCGCTCTCCCATCCACCATTCTCGATGAGTTGAGGACACTTTTCGGAAGCATGTCCTTGGATAGAACATACGCCACACACCATGGGTCCTTGAATCTTCATTCCCTCAGCCATCTGTGAAACAATAGAAGTAAGATTAGCTAACTGAGATTGAATATTGGAAGTGGAACTTACCTCATGAATTTGTTGCCTTGGGGGTCCTCTTTGGCCTACACCCTCGTATTGTTGAGCGTTCAACGCTCGATTAGCAATCAAGATTTTTGCAGCCATGGGCGTTTTGTCCACCAATGCTCCACTCGCCGAAGCATCGAGCATTTGACGTTCAAGTGGTAGGAGCCCCTTGTAAAAGTATTGTAGAAGTAGTTACTCCTTCATCTGATGCTGTGGACAAGAAGCAACAAGTGATTTAAACCGTTCATAATAAGTAGGAAAAGACTCACATTCCTCTTGCTGAATATCGCTTATCTTCTTACGAAGAAGGATGATTCAAGAAGTTGGGAAGAACTTCTCCAAAAATGCCCTCTTCATACTCTCCCAAGACGTAACTGTTCCGGGAGCCAACTCGTATAACCAATCCTTGGCCTTGTCCATTAAAGAGAATGGAAAAGCCTTCATCTTTAAAATACTTCCGTCAACGTTAACCGGAGTCATACTTGAGCACACCACTTCAAATTCTTTCAAATGTTTGTTCGGATCCTCCATGGACAGCCCATGGAACTTTGGAATGTGGTGGAGCAAACTTGACTTTAACTCGAACTCTTCGGTTTTACCTTGGGCAGCCATGGGATATTGGATACACAATGGTGCGGCATTATCCAAACCCGAGGCGGAAAGCTCCTTGAGTGTACGGTTGTCCATAGCCATGCCTTGAACTTCTCCACCCACTTGTGCCATGGGATCCTCCTCTTCTTCTAGAACTTGTTCTTCAAGGTCAGGTTCCGGGCTAGGTGGGTTAGACTCTTGTTGGTTCCTCCTTCTTCTCAAAGTTCGCTCGAAATCGTCGTCGAAGTCCAAAATATGCTCACGAATAGGTTTGGAACTTCGAGTCATGCACTAGTACTTAAAAACAAAGAAACAAAACAAGTTAGCAATTTGCAATAGAAAACAAACGAAAATAAATAATAAACAAAAAGAACGAGGGATTAGCAAAGTTGCTAATCCCCGGCAACGGCGCCAAAATTTGATGCGTAAAATAACTAAACACACAAATTAACCCTCTTGTTGACAATTGTAGTATGGATAAGTAGGGATCGTTCTTAAACCGGGGATTATGAGGGATTGCTAAAACACTCTAAACTGACTCAAATCTGTAAAACAAAGTTTAAAATACGAAACGAGACTCAATGAATTCAAAACTAAACTCTAAAACACTAAAACAAACCAAAAGACTCAAAACAGCAAACAAACACTCAAAACTGCCTAAAAACCACTTTCTGGGCAGTTTTGGGACTCTAACACATCTTGGACGAATTTTGGTTTTCTAATGACCTAAAACACCTAAAAACATATTCTAAGACAAGTTCTAGTTAATATGACTCAAAGAAATAAGGTGGGGTTGATTTTGGACGAAAATAAATAAAACAAAACAAGAACAAAGTAAATAGATTTTTAGACAAAGTTAAGTAAATTGATGGGTGATAGATCAACTAGAGGGTTCTTCTCCACACATGATACACTTGCATTCAACTTTGATTTCCAATTGCTTCTTTCAATGAATTATGAATCTCAACGCCCTAGGTTAACTGTGATAGCACTTTTTTAACCTTCAAGTTTTCCTAAAGTTAGTGAATTGGATGGGAATGCACATGCAACAACTCAAAACATTCTCTAAAAGTCCCTTACGTGAAATGCACAATAAAGGTACAATCAAAGATCATTAAGCTTCATGAAAACTATAAGCATTGACGAGGCAATTGTTACTATGAAAAGCATGAAACGTTTGCCAAGAATTCACTTAACACGATCGTTTATAAGCGACCTCCACTACTTGCAAACATAAAGTTGTAACTATTAGGTGAAACTTCCTTATGTTTTAGCTTCAAATTCCTGCATGAAAACTAAGTTGGCCACCTTAATTAACACACAAAAATAAGTCATCAATCAAACGGTTAAGCAAATTGCATTCACAATTCATGAAATCACAATTAGACGTAATCAATTCATCTTGCAAGCATAATCATGGTATTGAATAACCCCCTAGCCAAAAGGCTTAGTTCCTCATGTTCACAAAACAAAGGAAAACAGATTTATACATTGTAAATATAAGAAAGAGAACACCTAAGTATTCCAACGATTCGATGTTGAACGGCTAGAATCTTCAAGTACTTCTTCTTCCTCTCCTTTGCTGCGGCACAGGGACTATGGGCAGGTTCTTGGGTTATTGAATGACGTAGAATGGATGGGGGATGTATGGAAGTGTTTAGGGTTGATGGGTGGTGCGGCTAGGGGTGATTGGTGGCAGAAATTTGGGTGAATGGTGGTAGAATGGTGCGGCTGAAGGTGGAGAATGGTTTCTGGCGTGAATGGTTATTTTCTGGATGAATGGGGATGTTTGTGGCTGCACAAGGATGTTTATTTAAAGGGATTAGGAAATTAAAAACCCTAGGCTATTTAGGTAAATAGAAATTAAGTCTAAAACTTATCTAAATAGGAAATAGAATCAGAAAACTAAAGGGAATTAGGCTAGAAGGTGCGGCTAGGGTTTAAAACCAAAGGGGAATGTGTTTTAATTGCAAAGAAACAGGAAAGGACCCTCTACCTTGCACGGCAAGGAAGAGGAAGGGCAAGGGTGGTGCGATTGGATGTTTGGGAAAGGGATAGTGTCCTAAAAAGAAAGGGAAAAGGGACTCACGACAATGAAAGGGAAGGAAAGGGTATGTGAGGTGCGGCACTACCTTGAATGGTGCAAGGAATCTTTGTTTTATGTCCTAAAGTGCGTATGAGGTCTTCAAAGTGGTTGGAACATAAGTGCTTTTAGACTTAGGAAAGGTTAAACCAAAATAGGAAACTTTGGCTTAACTTTCCTACTTTAATTA
This sequence comes from Malus domestica, assembly GCF_042453785.1. NCBI lineage: Eukaryota > Viridiplantae > Streptophyta > Magnoliopsida > Rosales > Rosaceae > Malus > Malus domestica. Next base: position 14,430,775 of record NC_091672.1, read on the forward strand.
GGAATCCTTGTTGGAGTAGGAATCCTTGTTCTTCTAGGAGTCCTCTTGTGATTAGGAATCCATCTTCAATTAGGAATCCTTCGTTGAAATAGGAATCCTTGGTTGATTAGGAATCCTAATTTCTTCAAGTCTTCAATTCATCCATTCCTTTTGCTCCAAAAGGCTCAAATTTACATCATTTTGCACACTTTGTCCTTGGAATCTGAAAACACACAAAAGTGACTTTAAACACTAAAATAACTAAGGAAACACAACGTAAATGCACGAGAACAAGCCAATTAAGTCGCATAAATATGCTCCTATCAGGCCCCCATCACATCCCGGGCTCGACTCCACGGTAGCATGATATTGTCCGCTTTGGCCCTCGACCACTCCCTCATAGTTTTGTTTCTAGGAACTTACATGAGAACTTCCCAGTGGGTCACCCATCCTGGGATTGCTCTTGCGCGAACTCATTTAACTTCGGAGTTCCGATGGAACCCGAAGCTAGTGAGCTCCCAAAAGGCCTCGTGCTAGGTAGATATGGGAATATACATATAAGGCTTATAGGATCCACTTCCCTGTGTGATGTGGGATGTTATAATCTACCGCCCTTAGGGGCCCGACGTCCACACTTTAGGCCAGGAATTGGCTATGATCCCAAATTGTCACATCCCAGGCCCGACTCCACCATAGCACGATATTGTCCGTTTTGGGCTCCGACCATGCCCTCACGGTTTTGTTTCTTGGAACTCACACAAAAACCTCTTAGTAGGTCACCCATCCTATGATTGCTCTCGTGCGAACTCGCTTAACTTTGGAGTTTCGGTGGAATCTGATGCCAATGAGCTCCCAAAAGACGTCGTGCTAGGTAGAGATGAGAATATACATATAACGCTTACAAGATCCACTCCCCTGGATGATGTGGGATGTTACAGAAACTAAAATTTATTAATAAATTCACAGTCCATATTAAACTCTACCTTCACGCAATGTTTATCCTAGTTATTCTGGCTAAAACCTGAAGAGCTCTTGTAGGGAACAAGCTTTTTTTTTTTTTAATTAATGGATGGTGATTTTGAAGTTTTGAATCCTCCAACCAAAATATGAATCGTTTTATGCAACTTTTTTTGTTTGATTTCAATTTTTTTTAGAGTTGAGAAAATGGGTTTTGGGTTTCAATTCACAACCATCAACGTTGGAAGTTGAAAAAAAAAATATATTAGTTCTTTAATTAAAAAATTATTCAATTTTATTTTCTAAATGGTAAAACCAGAATATATTGCCAACTCACCCTTAAGTAGACTTCCACCTTGTTGATGCACAAAACCGGAGGTCTTGTAACAACGTAAATCCGACCGTGAATCTGCAAGAAATGTAAATAACACGAGATGTATCGTGGTTCACCCCAAGGTTTGGGTTAGTCCACACTGATATTGTATTTATCTAAGAGGTGAGGGAGAGAATGTGAGAGCCTTTGTAATGAGAGTCAGAGGGGGTGAGAGGGCCTAGGAATTGGCCTCCCCTAATTGTGAGGGTGGGGAGTCATTTTATAGAATAAGGGCTCCTCACTTATTACATATTTGCCCATTCCTTTATTACATAATTACATTTAAGTCCCTCGAGTATTTATACGAGATCTAAATAAGGAGGCCCTAAGTATGGTACAAACAGTAGTCCTCCAAGCCTTCAGTCAATAGAGTCTTTTGGTTGGAGACTTGAAATTTAGTCCATGTGTGGGCCGAAGTAACTAGATGTTGTCTTGAACTGATGCTCGATATGAGGCGGTGCTCAATCTGAAATGATGCTCAACTAGAAGTAGCACATGCTGTGAGGCTGCTCGGCTCGTGGCTTATGTTGCCTTGGTTGGCTCGGCTTGTGGCGTTGAAGGTGAGGGAGTCCCTTTTATAGAATAAGGGCTCGCTCCTCAATACATAAATGATGGGCTAGATTTGATGCTTACGGCAAGGCGATTGCTCAGTAGGTGGCAATGCTATCTAATGATGGTGAGGATGTCTCTTTTATAGAATAAAGGCTTGCTTCTCAATACATAAATGATGGGCTAGAGTTGGTGCTCGCAGCGAGGCGATTGCTCAGTAGGCGGCGATGTTCTCTAATGATGGTGAGGGAGCCCCTTTTATAGAATAAGGGCTCCCTCCTCAATACATAAGTGATGGGCTAGGAGTGATGCTCATGGCAAGACGGTTTTTCAGTTGGCGGTGATGCTCTCTAATGATGGTGAGGGAGTCCATTTTATAGAATAAGGGCTCGCTCCTCAATACATAAGTGATGGGCTAGGAGTGATGCTCGCGGCGAGGCGGTTGCTCAGCTAGCAGCGATGCTCTCTAATGATGGTGAGGGAGTCCCTTTTATAGAATAAGGGCTTGCTCCTAATACATAAATAATGGGCTAAGTCCCCCAAGTATTTTTCATGAGGCCCAGTTGAGGCCCAATATATGGTACATAATGTAGACCCCCAAGTCTTTGGTTAATAGAGGTTGTTGGCTAGAGACTTCAAATTCAATCCATGTATGGGCCGAAGTGGCGGTTGTTCGGAGGCGGTATTTGTATACCCTGCACTAAAGCTTTGTAGGTGAAGCTTTGCAAGTGAAGCTTTTGAAGTTGGAGCTCTGTAAATTAAGCTTTTGAAGCTGGAGCTTTTGTAAATGAAGCTTTTGAAGCTGTAGCTCTATAAATGAAGCTTTTGAAGCTAAAGCTCTGTAAATGAAGCTTTTGAAGCTAGAGCTCTGCAAATGAAGCTTTTAAAGCTAGAGCTCTGTAAATAAAGCTTTTGAAGCTGATTGACATAAGTGATGCTCATGAATGTTCATGTTGATAGACATAAGTGATGCTTATGGATGTTGACATGAGTGATGCTCATAAATGTTGACATGAGTGATGCTCATGAATGTTTATATATGATTGATATGAGTGATGCTTATGAATGTTTATATATGATTGATATGAGTAATGCTCATGAATGTTTATGTGTGATTGACAAGAGTAATGCTCATATATAATTTGAAGTACTGGGCATACTTTTGATCACTTGGTTGGTGATAATAGCGACGGGGTGCTGAATATTTTTTTGTAGTACTAGGCGTACTTTTGGTCACCTGGTTGGTGATAATAGTGGTGGTGTGCTGACTAATTTTTTGTAGTACTGGGCGTACTTTTGGTCACCTAGTTGGTGTTATTTTGGGCTTATGGGCCTTCGCCCTCCCTACAACATTCCAGCCCATTTATTTTGGGCTTTGCCATTTTTTTTTTGAATTACCCTCTAATGGGGTTTATACATATGTCTCCGAAAGATAAGGAAAATAAATTACATCATACATCTGCCAAGAAAAGTAAATCACATCATTCTGGTGGGGTGTTTATTCCTTGCTTTTGCAGTGTGGGTGTTTATTCCTTACTTTTGCAGTGTCCCCATGTGTTCTTGCATAGGAAAGCTTACCTTTTGCTTTCTATTTTTTCTCGGTTTTTTCTGCTTTCTTTTCTTTTTGTCGAATAATTTTGGTCTGCTGATGTGAAAAATTATCTTAACACACAAATTTAGCTCTCTTTTGACAATTGTAGTATAAGTATAAGTAGGGATTGTTTTGGACCGGGGATTAGGAGGGCTTGCTAATAACCTCTAAACTGAATCAAAAACATAAAACTAAACTTAAAAATACTTAACAAGACTCACAAGACTCAAAGCAAACTTAAAATACTCAAAACAGCTTAAAACAACTAAATAAACTTAAACTAGACACTAGGAATAACTTTGGACGAAAATTGACTTTTACTTGAATCAAAACATTTAAAAACACAAATTAAAACAGATTCTAACTAATTAGACACACTAAAGTAAAGGGGGATTGAGTTTTGGATGAAGTGGAAACAAACAAACAAGTATGAAAAACTAGACAGATTGTAAAACAAATTTGAGAAATAAGATAATGGATGAGATAGCTAGAGGCTTTTTCTCTACACATGACATGTATGCAAATAACTCGATTTCCAGTTACTACTTCATTGAATTATGAATAACAATGCTCCAAATTAACCGTGACATCACTAGTTAACTCTCAGATTTTCCTTGTTTTATTGGATTGGATGACATCATTCGACAACCCAAAACATTCTTCAAAAATTCCCTACATGACATCATAATAGAGATACAATCAAAGATCATTACGTTTAATGAAAATCATAAGCATTGACAAAGCACTTGCAACTATGACATCATGTCACTCATGCTAGGAATTGCACTTAACGCGATCGTTTATAAGCAACCTCCACTACTTATGAATATAAGTTTGTAACGATTATGTGAAACTTTCTTATATTCTAGCATCGGATTTATGCATGCCAATTAAGTGTCGACCCTTAATTAACAAATACAAATAAGTTATCAATCAAATAGTTAAGCCAATTGCATTCATGATTCAAGAGTTCATAACTGGAATTTATCAACTTATATTGCACACATAATCACGGCTTTGAAATCACCCCTAGCCAAAAGGGGTTTAGCCACTCATATTTACAAAAAAACGAAAGGAAATGAATTTAAACATTAGAAACAAAAGAAAGAAAACACCTAAACGTTCCAACGATCCAAGTTGGACAGCAAGCACGTCCAAGCACTTTCCTTCCCTTCCTTTGCTACGGCACAATGTGTTGGTGAGTGTTTGAAGGTTTGTTTGTATGGAGGAATGGATGTGAAGATGAATGGATGTGTTTGGATGAAGGCTGTATTGAAATGGGAGTGAATGATCTCACCAAGTATGAACTAAATTTATGTTACACATACTTCCTTTTATAGAGGAAATGCATGGCAATGGAGTGGAACATGGAGTGGTGTAGCAATTGAGTGCAATGATTCAATGTAATGATGCATGAAATCTGAAATGATGGAGGGAATAAGGAATGGTGTAGCAATTGAGTGCAATGATTCAATGTAATGATTCATGAATCTGAAATGATGGAGGGAATAAGGAATGGTGTAGCAATTGAGTGCAATGATTCAATGTAATGATGCATGAAATCTGAAATGATGGAGGGAACAAGGAATGGTGTAGCAATTGAGTGCAATGATTCAATGTAATGATGCATAGCATGGGGGTAAAATGGAGTGGTGTTGCAGCTAGGGAACATGAATGATTGTGCACATGGTAGAGAAAGGAAAGGGAGGTGGAATGATGCAACAAATGAGTCAATGGAGGGAACATGGATGATGATGCATGGCATAGGAATCCAAAAGGAGTGCAATGGTGGTGCACGACAATGATGGAAAGGTGAATGGTGGAGTGACACCCCTTTGTGGCTGAGCTCTTTGTCATTTTTACATTAATTCTTCTTTCTCTTTAACACATTCCTAGCCTCTTTAGTCTTCAATTTCATCCATCCACCTTACTCCATGCATGTGCTATTCATTCCAGGCCCAAAACTGCTCCAAAATGCATCTTATTGCTTCATAAGCCTATGGACCTACAAACACACGAAAATAGCTTAAAATACATAATTAACTAAGAAATAACAACATAAATGCATGAGAACAAGCTAACTCAGTCGCATAAATATGCTCCTATCAGATTCCCCCACACTTAGTTTTTGCTAGTCCTCGAGCAAAACAAAACAAACGAAACAAACAAAACACAACCTAGACCTTCCAACATTTGCCTCAGGGATTTTTAATGAAACATGACATGTTAAAAATCATCATTCCCACAGATTTTGGTCATCTTTACACTCTAGCACATACTTAATCATAGTCATCACTTAATAGTTCACAATTAACCAATTAAAATGATGTTTTGAATGTAGTAACATGCCTTAGAGAATTTGCTCAATTTCTTACAAGATACTCTTTATTTTCACACACATTTTCTGACGACACACCCTAGATTAGTATATGTGAGAAGATTAATGTAAACACGAAAGACTAGGACTCACATATGTTATAACAAAGAAAGCAATTTTCTGGAGTTATTAAGCATGTTTAGATATGATCTCATGAATGGAATGCTACTACTTAGATGCGAGATCCAGTGACACCATATGCTCATACCAATTTCGAACTCCACAAATTGAAACACACAACACTCAAGATTGAAGTCAATGGTTGTAACAGGGCTTGGGGGTAATGGCTAATAAAGAAAGGATAGGAATAACAAACATTCTTAAAGCGATAGCAAGCAAAGCAATGAAATAGACAATTGGAATTCACTTTAGAATGCAGAATCAACTTTTAAATACAAAGGGAAGATTCATGCAACACTTAGGGCCGAATTCAATGTTTTGGACCCTTTTTTAACAAACTTTTTTCTTTTCACTTTTTTTTTCTTTTTTTTTCTACTCGTGCCTTATTAAGGACTTTGGCACACACACACACACACACATAAGAATCACTTCCCCCACACTTGCTTTCTGCAATACATTGATAAAAAAAGAGTTCAATTTCAGTCATGTTTTACTATGCTTCAAGAACAAGGGTATGGATGGTCCTAAAACTAGGTTAGGTAAGGATAGTGTGGATTAACAAAGAACATAGGCTTAATAAGGCTCAACAGGGTTAAACTTAAACACATAATGAAATAGGGGCACGACAATTTGGCTTTGGTGGTCACTACACAACTTCATCTTGAATATGTGTTATGCAAATCAATAGCATGCTTTGAATGAAATAGGCATGAGTTCTAGCATTTGGAACTAAATGATGAAACGCCTTCTAAGTAGCAACCAAGCAAAGAATAATGAGATCATGCAACGACTTTAGAAAACAATGATGCACAGATTATTAACTCTCCAAATAAACGTTTAGGCTCAAGTCTCACAAGGTTGTAGCGTTCATTTGAGTTCATTCCTTCAAGCATGTTACAAAAACTGATTTTTTCTTTATGATTGCATGTGAATTCATAAATTATAACCACAACCAAGCATACACCCAAGAGTAAATCAAATTTTCATTCATGTTTATAACTCTCTTTCACAGTCATGTAATTAAAAACCAAATCCTCATCATTGTGTTGGAAGGTACCCTAAGACACAAATAAACACACAAAAACAATTCTTTTTGGGTTTTTCAAAACAATTTTTCAAATTTTTATGAGATTTTCGGATTTTTATATCAAAACACACTAAAACACTCCAAAACAGCTTAAAAACACTTAAAAACAGCAAGGATCAACACTAGAAGTAATGGGTGATAAACTCCTACGAATTTCATGCAAAACAATGGTTACCCCCCCACACTTAAATCAAACATTGTCCTCAATGTTTCAAGCACAAACTCACACAAAAACAAGCAAACAAACAAACAATGAATAAACATGACAAGTATAGCAAAGTAAAAACCAGACATAGTAGAGTTTAAGAACACAAATCTGGTTTTGAAGATAGATGATCTTGTTGACTTTCCATAGCTTTTATCTCGAACTGGTTTGGAATTCTGAGTGAGGAATATTAGAGTTCCTTGGTTGTGCAGTCTGCATGCTTCTCTGCTTGTTTCTTCTGCACGGCAGGTAGGCACGAGGTAGAGGTGATGGTCTGTTTCTTTTTTCAATCTTTCCAAGTGCTTACCATTTGCTTTCTTGCTCCTTGTCCCTAGCTGAGGATGAATTAGCACATTGTCTCCTCATGCTTCGAGGTATCATTTTCACTTCCCTTATCTGTTCCCCAGGCAGATGTGGTAGACGAAGAGGAAGCATAAGATGTTGAAGATGAGTACTCGAGAGCAAGGCTAGGTAAGCAATCAGGAAGGGGTTCCAGGCAGTCGGTTCCAGATCGGAAGATTGATACCAAGTGCTGGCTAATTGCTCTCTTTCTCCGTATTGAAAAACAACGACAAGGAGAAAGCATAATATGAGATACTCTTGCTTTCAACCTTCATGATATGAAATACTTTTGCTTTTGATGGGTTGTTTGCAGAGGTATCCCATGGAATAAGGAACACTGAGTGACTCGAGAGGCTTTGTTGGGAAGGGATTCTCGGAGAAGAAGGGTTATGTATGTCTACCTTGTAATGGAGGGTGAAGATCGACATTTATATGAATTAATAACCGGTACTATTCTTTCACTTTTGTCGGCAACCGTTGGATGATTAAATAGTAATCTTCACGTGCTTTCTACGTCACCAGAAATCTTCGACAAATTACCCGTAATTTCCGCAAGCTGAGTGTGCATGTGACAGATGCTGACACGTCTGGAAAAACAAATGCCTCTCTAATTTTTAAGCTTGCCTCTTCGATTTCTGAGCTCTGTCGAGTACAGAGGTTGCATGTGACAAGTGCGGACAAATCTGGAAAAAGGGATGGCCTGTGGTTTCTGAGCAAGCCCAGCTTTTGAGAAAGCTAGCACCTCTTCGATTTTTGAATTGGCCTCTTCGATTTCTGAGATCGCCTTTTCAATCTCTGAAATCCCGTCGAGTGCTGATTTTTATAGAGGCGCGCAGTTCGTTTCAAAGTACACTTGAATTTCCGCCTGTAGAAACTCCCTTCTTGCACTTCTAAGATCCTGATTTGTCCGACCTCTTCTTTCTTCAACACCTTTGAAAATGTCTGGCCCCTCCGACCATCATTTTGACTTGAACCTTGGTGAAGAGGCATCCATGCCTTATCCAGACAACATATGATGCCCATCCTTCATATCCTCTACTGGTTCTCTTAATGTTGGGGAATTCGGTGATGAAAAATGATATGACCGCTGCGGTGGTGGCCCGGAACCTTGTCACTCCCAAAGATAACAGACTTCTTTCCAAACGATCTGATGAGTTGGCTGTTAAGGATTCTTTGGCTCTCAGTGTGCAATGTGCAGGTTCTGTGTCCAATATGGCCCAACGTCTATTTGCTCGAACCCGTCAAGTTGAATCATTGGCTGCTGAAGTGATGAGTCTCAAACATGAGATTAGAGGGCTCAAGCATGGGAATAAACAGTTGCACAAGCTTGCACATAACTATGCTACAAATATGAAGAGGAAGATTGACTAGATGCAGGAATTTGATGGTCAGATTTTACTTGATCATCAAAGGTTTGTGGGTTTGTTCCAACAGCATTTGCCTTCTTCTTCTGGGGCTGTACCACGTAGTGAAGCTCCAAATGATCAACCTCCGATACCTCATCCTTCTGAGGCTCCGCCGACTACTGAGACTTCTCCTAAGCAGCCTTTGTGAAGGCTCCCTCTTGTATTTTTCTGCCTCCTGTTCATTTTCAACGAATTTTAATGTAAAATACCTTGCATATCTGTCAATGTTTCAAAAATAAACCAACACAAAAAACAATTAAACAAGCAACAAATAAAAATGACAATTATGGCAAAATAAAATTGCAGAAAAGGGAAGGTTTTTAGGAACGCAAAACATGGGTTGCCTCCCAAGAAGCGCTTGCTTTAACGTCTTGCAGCCAGATAAAACTTCCTTCTAAGCTTGGATAGGGCCCACGGCACTGAGTGGGATTTCTTCCACAATTTGCCCCAAATCACTCTCATAGTATAACTTCAGACGATGCCCGTTCACTTTGAATTCATCGCCGTTCCTTAAGCTTTTAACTTGGACTGCACCATGGGGAAAAACATTAGTGACAACAAATGGCCCAATCCACTTAGACCGTAACTTACCAGGGAACAATTGTAGACGGGAATTGAATAGTAGCACTTTTTGTCCAATTGAGAATGTTTTTTCCCGAATCATTGTGTCATGAAACACCTTTTTTTTCTCCTTATAAATTCGTGCATTCTCATAGGCTTCATTCCATATCTCCTCAAGTTCATTCAGTTGGAGCTTCCTATTCATTCCAGCAGCATCTAAGTCCAAATTGAATGCTTTCACAGCCCAGTGTGCTTTGTGCTCCAATTCCACAGGTAGGTGACACGGCTTGTCGTCGATTAGTCGAAATGGAGACATCCCTAAAGGTGTTTTGTAGGCAGTGCGATATGCCCACAGTGCTGAAGGATGATTTGTGAAAAACATGTTCATTTAAGCAACATCTATAAGCATGCAATTAACAATTAAAGGTGGAATCATGCTTGCATGCACTTAAAAACAAAACATTAACCATGAAATTCAAAGCCTAGTAGATTGGTGAACCAAGACTCAACTCAAATCAAAGTGAGTTGAGAAATATATACCTTTGTAGATTCCTCTTTGCATAAGCAAAGGCTAATCACCCAAAGAGAGGACCTTCATTCCTTGCTTCTTAGATGCATGGATTTGGATGGAAGAATATGGTTCTCCAAGTTCCCAAAATTGAGAACCTCTAAGTATCCACACCAAGGTAAGATTGATGAAGAAATGAGTGACCTTGGAGTAGTGGGATTGCTAGATACACCCTCCAAGGGGGCCGGCCTCTTTAGAGAGAAAGGAGAGCATTGTGTTCTCTCCAGTTTCCTAAAAGAAAACCCTAAATGAATTTTGGCTATAAAGTCATATTTATACCTTTATTCATTGGAGTGGCAAACTTGTAATTAAAGCAAGTTCACTACCCTTCTCTAAATGGCCGGCCATAGGGTTTTGTTTGGGCTTTTTGGGCCTTTGTGAATTAAGTTGTCATACAACTTAAGTCAATGGGCTTGACGTTCGAAGCCCATTGGGCCTTAAGGTCCAAAACTATCCCGAGGTCTTTAACGAACTTATTCGTTTAATTAATTAACATATTAATTAATCCTTGCCATAAATAATTAAACCATTTAATTATTCTTACTCATCTCCATTGTTTATTCAATCTCCACCTTATACGGTGTACGATCCATTAGGTTCCTTTTAGCGAGGCAGTGGGCGATTAAAACTCTTTAAAATCGATTGTGAATTGAAACTTACTTTCAATTCTCCCTTTAGTGTTTATACACGTTTAGGGCTTCCACAAACCAAGAGTGACACCTAGTAGCATATCATGGTTACCCAAGCTAATCAGAAGAGGTAGAGAACCTATTCAGTTTAGGATTACAAATGCAATACGGTCTTTCTCTAATACAATACTCTTGACCACATTGTTTGGTTTGATAGTTTATTCATGTCTACTATCCAATGTGATTCATGTGCTTATATGATTACCTTGAATGTGATTTAGAACGACTTTTCTAAATCTCATTCATACTCTGGCCAGAGATTCTTAATCATATCATAGAGTATTCTCCCCCAAACGGTTTGAAGGTTAGAGATCCCTTGTTGCGCATTCACTTGCCTCCATAGCTAAGTGGCTTAACCCCAACGATGCCGTGGACACCCGCGGATGGGGTGACTTTGACATAATCAAAGATCAAGGACTTAACCACAAGACAAACGTGATGCCTCAGGTCAAAGGACTACTTTGCATTATCCCAACCATGAGTTCTCATGTGACATGAATATGAAAACTCTTCGTTGATCGTGTTCAGTGAACTCATTCTCTATTGAGCACCTACGTACTTGTCTTGATGTCACACACACCAATGACTCGAGACTAGTCACTCTCCCTGAGAGAATACACAGCACGTACTGATCTTAACGGACTGTCAATGCCCAATTGGCAATCCTATGATCAGGAACGTTTAGGATGTGTCTACGAAAGAATGGTCTCATGAATCTAACTTCTTTAGATCGCATTCTCCCAATCACATATTCCTTGGACTTATTGTTTAAGCATATAACATTTATATGAGACGGCTCAAACAATAATCTTTGCCCTTGATATTAAACTAGATTAGTTTAACATGTGAAATGTCCATAAAGTATCATCATATGATTGGTTTTAGGGCACATTTCCAACAAGTGCATCATCTAAACGCAAGCTCCAATCCTTCCGGTTTGGCCCAACAGTCTTCTCCAAGATTTGCTTGATTTCTCTATTCGAGACTTCGACTTGGCCACTTGTTTGAGGGTGGTATGGCGTGGAAACTTGATGCTTCACATTGTACTTTTTAAACAGCGCCTCAATGGTACAATTGCAAAAGTGGGAGCCTCCATCGCTTATGAACACCTTCGGCATGCCAAATCTGGAAAAGATGTTAGCCTTGATAAAATCTGCCACCACTCTAGAATCGTTAGTATGGGTGGCTTTGGCTTCCACCTATTTTGACACATAATCAACGGCTAGCAAAATATAAGTAAAACCATATGAGGGCGGAAAGGGTCCCATGAAATCCATACCCCATACATCAAAGATCTCCACATTAAAGATGGGGGTTTGCGGCATTTGATCCTTGGCACCTATTGTACCTGTTCTTTGGCATCTATCACAAGTTATACAAAATGTTCTAACATCCTTAAACAATGTAGGCTAATAGAACCACTCTCTAAAACCTTAAGCGCTGTCCTTTGGGTGAGCTTCATTTCATTCACAAACACAATTTCGTTGTAGTGACCTCCATCCATTCATCTAGCCATACTACATCTCACCAATCCATACACTTTCATCTCTTAGCCATGCAAATCCATTCCATCCATATATCCATACACATCCTAGACACTTGTGCTACAACAAGGTGGTGAAAACAAAGGTCCTTGGCGTTTCAAGCTTGGAACTTTGGAGCGTTTTAGGTGTACTTCGTTCTTGCTTTCAATGTCTACTTTATTACTTTCTAATTTTGTTGCAATTATGAGTGGCTAAACCCCTATTTAGTTAGGGGGAAGTTTGAAGCCATGAACATGCTTAAGATTTGAATTGATTTCCTCCAATTGTGATTTGATAAGTTGTGATTGCAATTCAATTATCTATTTTATTCATAACTAATTCTTGTATGTTTATTAAGGATGCATACTTAGTTTTCATGCATGAATTAGATGCTAGAATATAAATGAGTTTCACCTAATCATTACAAGTTTATATTCATGAGTAGTGAAGGTTGTTTATCACAATCGCGTTAATTGAATTCTTGGCAAATGTATCATGCATTCATAGTTATAATTGCCTCGTCAACACTTATGATTTTCATTGAACGTAATGATCTCTGATTGTATCTCTATTATGCATTCATATAGGGGACTTTTAGAGAATGATTTGGGTTGTTGCATGCATTCATCCAACTCAATGAGTAAAGCAAAATCTGAGGGTTAATTTGTGCATCACGGTTAATTTGGGGTGTTGAGCATCATAGTTAATTGAAAAGCAATTGGAAATCGATTCATATACAAGTGTGTCATGTGTGAAGAACGAACCTCTAACTAATCCATCCATCATCTCATTTCTTAAATTCGTTTTACAATCTGTCTAATTTTATAAGTTGTTTGTTTGTTTGTTTCAAATTCATCAAAACTAAAACCCCCCTTTTACTTTCTTGTTTCAAAGTGTTAAAATCTATTTTGTTTGTGTTTTAGAGTGTTTTGAGTCAAGTCAAAAACCAAATTTCGTCCAAAGTTGTGTTAGAGTCAGAAACTGCCTAGTCTTTGTTTTTAGGCAGTTTTGAGTGTTTTTAAGTTGTTTTGAGTCTTTAGAATCTGTTTTGAGTCCCTTGAGTCTATTCAAACGTTTTTAATTTATTTTTATGTTTTTGAGTAAGTTTAGAGGTTTTAGCAAGCCCTCCTAATCCCCGGTTTAAGAACGATCCCTACTTATACATATACTACAATTGTTAAAAGAGGGTTTAATTTGAGTGCTTAACTTTCATCGCATCAAATTTTGGCGCCGTTGCCGGGGATTAGCAACTTTGCTAATCCCTCGTTGTTTCTTTTTATTTATTTTTGTGTGTTTTTATTTTAGTTTGCTGATTGGGTTTATTTCTTATTTTCAGGTACTAGTTTATGACTCGTAGTTCTCAACATATTAGTGCAAACATCTTGGAGTTCGACGGCGATTTTGAAAGAACTTTGAGAAGAAAGAAGAGGCATCCAGAACCTAGTGAACCTAGTTCAAATCAGAGGCCGAATCTGAATTTGAAGAAAAAGAAAAAGAAGTCATGGCAGCGAACAATCGTACAATCAAAGAACTCTCGGCCTCGGGGTTGGCAAATGCCGCACCCCTTTGCATTCAATACCCTATGGCTGCTCAAGGCAAGACCAATGAGTTCGAATTGAAGTCAAGCTTGTTGCATCACATTCCTAAATACCATGGGCTGTCCATGGAAGATCCAAACAAGCATCTTAAAGAGTTCGAAGTGGTTTGTTCGAGCATGACTCCCATCAATGTCGATGGGAACATTTTGATGATGAAGGCATTTCCATTCTCTCTTTTGGAAAGGGCTAAAGATTGGCTTTATGAGTTAGCACCCGGAACGGTCACGTCTTGGGAAAGCATGAAGAGGGCGTTTTTAGAGAAGTTTTTCCCCACTTCGAGAGTCATTCTCTTGAGGAAGAAGATTAGTGGGATTCAACAAAATCAAGGTGAATCGTTTCCCACATATTATGAACGTTATAAAACTCTTGTTGCTTCATGTCCACAGCACCAAATGAAGGAGGAGCTGCTTATTCAATACTTCTACGAAGGACTCCTCCTCATTAAACGTCAAATGCTAGATGCATCGGCGGGTGGTGCGTTGGTTGACATGACTCCGGTGGCTGCCAAGACTTTAATTGCAAATCGAGCACACAATGCACAACAATATGAGGGTGTGGGACAAAGAGAAGGCCCACGGCAACATAGTGTGAATGAGGTAAATGCAATTTCTGAAATTCAATCATAACTTGCTAATCTTACCTCTCTTGTATCTCAGGTTGTAATTGGGTCAAAACCACAAGAAAATCAAGTTTGCACCGTGTGCTCCATCCGAGAAATGCCCTCAGTTGATCGAGAATGGTGGATGGGAATCTGCCAATGCTATTGGATTCCTAGGCCAAAATAAAACCAGATACGATCCATACTCGAACACATACAACCCCGGATGGAGAGATCACCCTAATATGAAGTGGAGAGAGCCCCAACAACCTGCACAACAAGGGGGATTTAGGCAAAACCCCCCTGGGTTCCCACGGCCATATCAACAAAATCAACCACCCTCGGCCCAACCGAGAACAAGTTCGCCCATGGATAATGATCAACTTGTTCAATTGCTAACCAATGTGGCGCAGGGCATGCAAAATCAAGCCAAGGAGGTGGAAGATTTGAAAAAACAAATGGGACAAATGGCTGAATTCATAGGGCAATTCAGTAGAGAACAAGGCAAGTTACCAAGTTCAACAAATGTGAATCCAAAGGGCGGATTCGAATCCGCCAAAGCTATCATGTTGCGTAGTGGAAAAGAAGTTGGAAGTGAGTCCGACACTCCTAAATCTGCCCAAAAAGAGGATGAAAAGCTGCAAAATGAGGAGGGGAGCACTAGCACACCCACGGAAAGAGTGAATCAACCGTTGCCCCAGGCCCTTATCATTCCTAAATCGGCCAAACAAGGTAAGTTGAGTTCAAATTCACTTAATACTAATCTGACTCATGTTCATTTTCCTCGTAGGTTCATGCAATCGAAGAAGGATGAGAGTGAGAAGGACATTCTTGAAACATTCCGGAAAGTGCAAGTAAACATTCCATTCCTTGAGGCAATTAAACAAGTCCCGAAATATGCCAAATTTCTCAAAGAGTTATGCACAACCAAGAGAAGAATGTCGAACAAAGAGGTATTTAAAGTAAGTGAAAATGTTTCAGCCGTATTGCAACGTAAACTGCCCACTAAATGCAAAGGCCCCGGAAGTTTTACGATTCCCTGTGTGATTGGCAATACTCGATTTGAAAATGTAATGCTAGATTTAGGTGCATCTATAAATGTCATGCCTTACTCTATATATGCATCTATGAACTTAGGTGAATTGAAAAAGGATGGTGTGATTATACAATTGGCTGATCATTCTAACGCATACCCAAAAGGTGTTTTGGATGATGTTTTAGTACAGGTGAACCATTTGATATTTCCGGCTGATTTTTATGTTTGAGACATGGAAGATTAAGTCCATTCCACCTCTTTGCCGATTCTTCTTGGTAGGCCATTCATGAAGACAGCCCGTACAAAGATTGATGTATACAAAGGAACTTTGACGATGGAATTTGATGGGGAAGTTATCAATTTTAATATTTCTGAAACTATGAGATATCCCGTTGATGATCACTCTTGCTTTTCTATTGATGTTATTGATTCTTTGACGCAGGAGTATCTTGAGGAATTGAACGAGGATGCCCTTGAAATAGCCATTACGAAGGGCATAGAACTAAAAAACCAAGAACTTGGGGCAATGCAAACCCACGGCCAAATTGGGGAGCCCAATGTCGTGCCCTTTAATGAGGAAGTTGTGGAGGTTGTGGCTGCCCTTGAGTCGCTTCCACGAAAATATGGTAAGGTTCCGCTCTCAATTTCAAGTTCAGTTTCTACTAAGATGTTACCTTCTGTTGATCATGCACCTACTCTTGAACTTAAGCCGTTGCCGGACCATTTGAAATATGTGTTTTTGGGAGATGATGAGACATTGCCCGTCATTGTTTCTTCAAGTCTCACGACACATGAGGAAGAAAAGCTTGTGAGAGTGTTACGAGAGCACAAAACAGCCATGGGGTGGACCTTGGCCGACATTAGGGGAATTAGCCCCACCACTTGCATGCACCGTATACTTCTTGAGGAGGGGACTAAACCATCCCGAGAAGCTCAACGCCGTCTCAACCCTCTTATGATGGAAGTTGTGAAGAAGGAAATAATCAAGCTCTTAGATTGTGGCGTGATCTATCCTATCTCCGATAGCCATTGGGTTTCACCAGTTCAAGTTGTTCCCAAGAAGTCTGGAGTTACTGTTGTCAAGAATGATGAGAACGAGTTGGTACCTACACGAATTCAAACCGGATGGCGTGTTTGTATTGATTATAGGAAGCTAAACGCTACAACGAGGAAAGATCACTTTCCTTTGCCATTCATCGACCAAATGCTTGAAAGGTTAGCCGGTCATGCTTTTTATTGTTTTCTTGATCGATATTCTGGATATAACCAAATTGTGATAGCACCAGATGACCAAGAGAAGACCACATTCACATGTCCCTTTGGAACTTTTGCCTATCGTCGCATGCCATTCGGCCTATGTAACGCACCTGCCACTTTCCAAAGGTGTATGGTAAGTATATTCTCCGATTATGTTGAGAAGATAATTGAGGTATTTATGGATGATTTCAGTGTATTTGGGCAGTCTTTTGATAATTGTTTGGATAATCTGACCTTGATCTTGAAACGATGTGTTAAAACTAACCTTGTGTTGAATTGGGAAAAATGCCACTTTATGGTTAAACAAGGTATAGTTTTAGGCCATATTGTTTCAGAAAAAGGAATTGAAGTAGATAAATCAAAAATAGACCGTGTACGTCACTTACCCTCTCCTACTTCGGTTAGAGAGGTTCGTTTGTTTCTTGGCCATGCAGGGTTCTACAGGCGTTTCATCAAGGATTTTTCCAAAATATCCAACCCCCTTTGCCGATTGCTTCAAAAAGATGTGCCCTTCCAGTTTGATGAGGAGTGTGAATCAGCATTCAAGCAGCTCAAAGAGAAGCTCACTTCAGCCCCTATCATTGTTCCTCTCGATTGGAGCCTTCCTTTCGAGCTTATGTGCGATGCATCCGACTATGCATTAGGTGCTGTTTTGGGGCAAAGAAAAGACAAGCAGCCGCATGTTATATACTATGCCTCTCGGACTCTCAATGATGCCCAATTGAACTACTCCACAACGGAAAAAGAACTTCTAGCTGTTGTCTTTGCTTTAGATAAATTTCGATCTTACTTAATTGGAACTAAAGTGATTGTTTATACTAATCATGCAGCTTTAAAGTACTTACTAACGAAGAAGGAAGCAAAACCGAGGCTCATTCGTTGGATGCTTCTTCTTCAAGAGTTTGACATCGAAATCCGAGACAAGAAAGGAAGCGAGAATGTGGTGGTTGACCACTTGAGCTGAATGGTCCATGAGGAGCATGAGCATAACGTGCCTATCCCTGAAACTTTCCCCGATGAGCAGCTGCTGTCCATTGAGGTAAGTGAACCATGGTATGCCGATCTAGTGAATTACATAGTGTCTAAACAAGTTCCTAGCACTCTCACCAAGCACCAATGTGATAAACTTCGAAAAGATGCACGTTTCTATGTTTGGGATGATCCCTATTTGTGGAAGTATTGCTCTGATCAGATTTTGCGTAGATGTATGCATGATTGTGAATTTCTTTCGATTCTAAGATTTTGTCATACTTATGCTTGTGGTGGACATTTTGGCACTCAAAGAACGGCATTAAAGGTTCTTGAATGTGGATTTTATTGGCCCACGTTATTTAAAGATGCTAGAACTTATTGTCTAACGTGTGATCGGTGCCAAAGAATGGGAAACATAGGTACCAAGGATCAAATGCCGCAGCAACCCCTATCATTTGTTGAAATTTTTGACGTTTGGGGTATTGATTTCATGGGTCCTTTCCCTCCATCTTATGGTTTCACTTATATCTTGCTAGCTGTTGATTACGTTTCAAAATGGGTGGAAGCAAAAGCCACTCATACTAACGATTATAAGGTTGTTGCAGATTTTGTGAAAACTAACATTTTTGCTAGGTTTGGAATGCCTAGAGTTCTCATTAGTGATGGAGGATCCCACTTTTGTAATCGAACCATTGAGGCTTTGCTCAAAAAGTACAACGTTACACATAAGGTTTCAACACCTTATCATCCTCAAACCAATGGGCAAGCCGAGGTTTCAAACAGAGAGATCAAGCAAATCCTTGAGAAAACTGTGGGGCCAACAAGGAAGGATTGGAGCTTGCGCTTAGACGATGCATTGTGGGCTTATCGTACGGCCTACAAAACTCCCCTTGGCATGTCCCCTTTTCGGCTCATCTATGGTAAGCCATGTCATTTGCCCGTCGAGTTAGAGCACAAAGCACATTGGGCTATGAAGACCTTCAACATGGATATAGATGTTGCCGGGGTGCATAGAAAGCCCCAATTAAATGAACTCGAGGAGATTAGGCATGAGGCGTACGAGAATGCTCGGATTTACATGGATAAGACCAAGGCGTATCATGACAAGATGCTTCGTACAAAGATATTCTTCAAGGGGCAGAAAGTGCTTCTCTTTGATTCTCGCCTTCGGTTATTCCCCGGTAAGTTACGCTCTAAGTGGATTGGACCCTTTGTTATTACTAATGTTTTTTCCCATGGTGCAGTCCAAGTCCAAAGCATGAAAACCGGCCATGAATTTAAGGTGAATGGGCATCGTTTGAAGCCCTATTACGACCTGTTTGAGGAGCATATCGTGGAGGAAATACCTATCCATGCCGTGAGCCCTAATGGAGCTTAAAATGAGGTATCGTCCGACTGCAAGACGTTAAAGAAAGCACTTCTTGGGAGGCAACCCATGTATTCAAATAAGGAAGATTTTTGAATTGCTCCACAATCAGTTTTGCGTTTCTAAAAACCTTCCATTTTCTGTAGTTTTATTTTGCCATGATTGTCATTTTTATTTTGTTGCTTGTTTAAATTATTTTTGGTGTGGGTTTATTTTTGAAACACTGACAATTATGCAAGGTATTTTTACATTCATAAAAAAGAAAGGAACATTAAGCAGATAAATACAAGAGGGAGCCTTCAAAAAGGCTGCTTAGGAGAAGTCTCAGTAGTCGGCGGAGCCTCAGCAGTCGGCGGAGCCCCAGAAGGAGGAGGCATCAGAGGTTGATCATTTAGAGCTTCATTATGCAGCATAGCCCCAGAAGACGAAGGCAAATGCTGTTGGAACAAACCCACAAACCGCTGATGATCAAGTAAAATCTGACCATCATATTCCTACATCTGGTCAATCTTCCTCTTCATGTTTGTAGCATAATTATGTGCGAGCCTGTGCAATTGTTTATTTTCATACTTAAGCCCTCTAATCTCCTGCTTGAGACTCATCACTTTAGCCGCCAATGATTCAACTTGACGGGTTCGGGCAAATAGGCGTTGGGCCATATTGGACACGGAACCTGCGCACTGCACACTGAGAGCCAGAGATTCCTTAACAGCCAACTCATCAGACCGTTTGGCAAGTAGTCTGTTATCTTTGGGAGTGACAAGGTTCCTGGCCACCACCGCAGCTGTCATATCATTCTTCATCACTGAATCCCCAACGGTAAGGGGACCAGTAGGGGATATGAAGGATGGGCGCCATATGTTGTCTGGAGAAGGCGGGGCTGCCTCTTCACCAAGGGTCAAGTCAAAACGACGGTCGGAAGGGCCAGACATTTTTCAGAGGTGTTAAAGAAAGAGGAGATCGGACAAGTCAAGATCGTAAAAGTGCAAAACGGGAGTTTTTACAGGCAGAAATTCAAGTGTGCTTTGAACGTCCTGCATACCTCTATAAAAATCAGCACACGATGGGATTTCAGAGATCGAAGAGGCGATCTCAGAAATCGAAGAGCCCAACTAAAAAAATCAAAGAGGCGCTAGTTTTCTCAAAAGCTGAGCTTGCTCAGAAACCACGGCCAATCTTCTTTTCCAGATTTGTCAACATCTGTCACATGCATAGTAAGCTTTGTGGAAATCACGGGCAGTTTGTCGAAGCGCTGATTCCAACCATCTGCTTTTCCAGACGTGTCAACATCTGTCACATGCAGAGTAAGCTTTTCAGAAATCATGGGCAGTTTGTCGAAGCGCCGATTCCAACCATCTGCTTTTCCAGACGTGTCAACATCTGTCACATGCAGAGTCAGCTTTCTGGAAATTACGGGCAATATGTCGAAGATCTCTTGTGAAGTAGAAAGCACGTGAAGTTTACTATTAAATCATCCAACGGTTGCTGACGAGAGTGAAAGACTAGTACCGGTTATTAATTTTTATAAATGTCATCCTTCACCCTCAATTGCAAGGCAGACATACATAACCCTTCTTCTTCTCAGAGAATGCCTTTCCAACAAACCCTCTCGAGTCACTCAGTGTTCCTTATTCCTTGGGGTACCTCTGCAAACAACCCATCCAAAGCAAAAGTATTTCATATCATGAAGGTTGAAAGCAAGAGTATCTCATATCATGCTTTCTCCCTGTCCTTCTCCTTGTCGTTATTTATTGACAAGAAGAAAGTGAGTAATCAGCCAGCACTTGGTATCAATCTTCCGATCTAGAACCGACTGCCTGGAACCCCTTCTTGATTGCTTACCTAGCCTTGCTCTCGAGTACTCATCTTCATAATCTTATGTTTCCGCTTCGTCTACCACATCTGCCTGGGGAACAGATAAGGAAAGTGAAAATGATATCTCTAAGCATGTGGAGACAATTTACCAATTCATCCTCAGCTAGGGACAAGGAGAAAGAAAGCAAGAGGTGGGCACTTGGAAAGATTGAAAAAAGAAACAGACCAACATTTTACCTCGTGCCTGCCCGCCGTGCAGAAGAAACAAGCAGAGAAGAATGCAGACTGCACAATCAAATCATCCCAGCGGAAGGAGTCTAATTTGAAACCAAGGAACTCTCATATTTCTCGCTCAGAATTCCAAACCAGTTTGAGATCAAAGCTGTGGAAAGTCAACAAGATCATCTATCTCCAAAACCAAATTTGCATTCTTAAACTTTACTCTGTCTGGTTTTTACTTTGCCATATTTGTCATGTTTATTCGTTAATTGTTTGTTTGCTTGTTTTTGTGTGAGTTTATGCTTAAAATATTGAGGACAATGTTTGATTTAAGTGTGGGGGGGGGTAACCAAGTTGTTTTGCATGAAATTCGTAAGAGTTTATCACCCATTACTTCTAGTGTTGTTCCTTGCTGTTTTAAGTGTTTTTAAGCTGTTTTGGAGTATTTTAGTGTGTTTTGACATGAAAATCTCATAAAAATTTGAAAAATTGTTTTGAAAAAAACCAAAAAGAGTTGTTTTTGTATGTGTCTTAGGGTACCTTCCAACACAATGATGAGGATTTGGTTTTTAATTACATGACTGTTAAAGAGAGTTATAAACATGGATGAACATTTGATTTACTCTTCGGTGTATGCTTGGTTGTGGTTATAATTTATGAATTCACATGCAATCATAAAGGAAAAATCAGTTTTGTAACATGCTTGAAAGAAGGAACTCAAATGTACGCTACAACCTTGTGAGACTTGAGCCTAAACGTTTATTTGGAGAGTTAATAAACTGTGCATCATTGTTTTCTAAAGTCGTTGCATGATCTCATTATTCTTTGCTTGGTTGCTACTTAGAAAGCGTTTCATCATTTAGTTCCAAATGCTAGAACTCATGCCTATTTCATACAAAGCATGTTATTGATTTGCATAACACATATTCAAGATGAAGTTGCTTAGTGAGCCAAGAGCCAAAAAGCCTATCCCATTCATTATATGTTTAAGTTTAACCCCGTTGAGCCTTGTTTAGCCTACGTTCTTTGTTAACCCACACTATCCTCACCTAGCCTAGATTAGGACCATTCATACCCTTGTTCTTGAAGCATAGTAAAGCATGACTCAAATTGAATTCCTTTTGATTAATGTATTGCAGAAAACAAGTGTGGGGGAAGTGATTCTTATGTGTGTGTGTGTGTGTGTGTGTGTGCCAAAGTCCTTAATAAGGCAGGGGTCGAAAAAAAAAAAAAAAAAAAAAAAAAGTTGTGAAAATGTATGAAAAAGAGTTCTAAAGTGTTGTTTATTGAAGAAAGGGTCCAAAACATTGAATTCGGCCCTAAGTGTTGCTTAAATCTTCCATTTGTGTTAAAAGTTGATTTCTACATTCTAAAGTGAATTCTAAGTTTCGATTTCATTACTTTGCTTGCTATTGCTTTAAGAATGTTTGTTATCCCTATCTTTCCTTTGTTAACCATTACCCCAAGCCCCGTTACAACCCTTGACTTCTATCATGAGTGTTATGTGTTTCAATTTGTGGAGTTTGAATTTGGTATGAGCATATGGTGTCACTGGTTCTTGCATCTAAGTAGTAGCATTCCATTCATGAGATCATATCTAAACATGCTTAATAACTCCAGAAATTGCTTTCTTTGTAACACATATATGTGAGTGTTCGTTACCATGTTTACATCTATCTTCTCACATATAACTAGTGTAGGGTGTGTAGTCAGAAAATGTGTGAAAATAGAGAGTATCTTGTAAGGAATTGAGGAAATTCTCTAAGGCATGTTACTACATTCAAAACATCATTTTAATTGGTTAAATGTGAACTAGTAAGTGGTGACTATGATTAAGTATGTGCTCAAGTGTAAAGATAACTAAAATCTGTGGGAATAATGATTTTTAACATGTCATGTGCATTGGAAATCCCTGAGGCAAATGTTGGAAGGATTAGAATGTGGTTTATTTACTTTGTTTTGTTTGTTTGTTTTCTTTATTTTGCTCGAGGACTAGCAAAAGCTAAGTGTGGGGGAATTTGATAGGAGCATATTTATGCGACTTAGTTAACATGTTTTCTTACACTTACTTAGTTAGTTATTGCTTATAAGAGTGTTTTAAACCATTTTCGTATGTTTGTAGGTCCTAATAACAAAGATGGCAAGAAAAGTGCATTTTGGTGCATTTTAGAGCAATTTTGGGATGAAATGGATTGCATGCACTTGGAGACATGAGGATGGACGTTTTGGGAAGATTAGAATTCAGCATATGTGTGTAAGTGTGTGACCTACAACTAACAAACATCATAGCTGCCATGTGATGGAGACAACATCATGCAAGGTACATGCAAAGACACCCACATGCAAAGACAACACACAAACGGCATGGAGAGAAAGTATAGTGGTTTGTGGCTGAAATGTTGAAGCAAGTGTGTGCAAATGCAAAGGGGATCTAGACATGGATAGCACATGTCATGTAAAAAGGAGAAACAAAGATGACAACACACACATGCAAAGAAGAAAACAGCAAGAAAGGCACGGCACATGGAAGAAAGCATGGCAGCACACACATGGGAAAGAAAGGCACGGCATGGGCAGGAAATGAGTTGAATTGTGGCTGAAATAATGAAGAGCATGTGTGTGTGCAAGTGTGACAGCTTGTACATGTGGAAATGATGACTAGATGGCAGCACACACACATGGGAATGCAAGGAAACACACGGCATGGGCAGCAGGAAATCAGAAAATGAAGAATGAAGATGTGGAAATGATGATTACATGGACATACACACACATGCAAAGAGGCCTTGAGCACCATCCTTCACACTTGTGCAGCAGCAAACCTTCATCATTACTTAAAATTTCTGCCACAAGAACATGGAGACAACATTATACAAGGCATGTGCAAAAGAGAAACATGGACAGCCAACAAATTCGTCAAAACTGCCTGTGCAGATTAGCTGACTTTGGAAGCATGTTACGAACAGCTCCGAATGAATGAGAGAATGAGCCTTATATTCTTGGAAAGCTACGGATGTCTATTTTCTGGAGAAATTTACGGATTGTTAATATCATTTTTCCAGAAGAAGTTATGGGCATTGTAACACTGAAAGGTTCAGAAAAGGGCTAAGCAGATTTGGCTAATAAAATGAGAAAGTAAAGGCACTTGTTTTGTGTTTTGCTTTGTCGTCAACACTCAGCAGCAAATGGGGTTATGATTGCACTCATTTGGCTTTGGAGCAAGTGGAAATGCATAGCTAGAAAGAGAAGACACACCCACATGCAAAGGAAAGGAGAAACATGGGCAGAAAATGGGTGGATTGGTGGCTGAAATGATGAAGCATGTGTGTGCAAAAGGAAAGGAGAAACATGGACAGCACACACCCATGCAATCTGCACATGCAAAGGAAATGGAGTGGTCCTCTCCCTAGCCTATAAATACATCCACCACCCCCCTTCCAAAGGGGTACAATCTTGATCCATCAAAAGAGCTTCATTTCATTCACAAACACAATTTCCTTGTAGTGACCTCCATCCATTCATCCAGCCATACCACAAAATTTGATGCGATGAAAGTTAAGCACTCAAATTAAACCCTCTTTTGACAATTGTAGTATATGTATAAGTACGGATCGTTCTTAAACCGGGGATTAGGAGGGCTTGCTAAAACCACTAAACTTACTCAAAAACATAAAAATAAATTAAAAACGTTTGAATAGACTCAAGGGACTCAAAACAGATTCTAAAGACTCAAAACAACTTAAAAACACTCAAAACTGCCTAAAAACAAAGACTAGGCAGTTTCTGACTCTAACACAACTTTGGACGAAATTTGGTTTTTGACTTGACTCAAAACACTCCAAAACACAAACAAAACAGATTTTAACACTTTGAAACAAGAAAGTAAAAGGGGGGTTTTAGTTTTGATGAATTTGAAACAAACAAACAAACAACTTATAAAATTAGACAGATTGTAAAACAAATTTAAGAAATGAGATGATGGATGGATTAGTTAGAGGTCCGTTCTTCACACATGACACACTTGTATATGAATCGATTTCCAATTGCTTTTCAATTAACTATGATGCTCAACACCCCAAATTAACCGTGATGCACAAATTAACCCTCAAATTTTGCTTTACTCATTGAGTTGGATGAATGCATGCAACAACCCAAATCATTCTCTAAAAGTCCCCTATATGAATGCATAATAGAGATACAATCAGAGATCATTACGTTCAATGAAAATCATAAGTGTTGATGAGGCAATTATAACTATGAATGCATGATACATTTGCCAAGAATTCAATTAACGCGATTGTGATAAACAACCTTCACTACTCATGAATATAAACTTGTAACAATTAGGTGAAACTCATTTATATTCTAGCATCTAATTCATGCATGAAAACTAAGTATGCATCCTTAATAAACATACAAGAATTAGTTATGAATAAAATAGATAATTGAATTGCAATCACAACTTATCAAATCACAATTGGAGGAAATCAATTCAAATCTCAAGCATGTTCATGGCTTCAAACTTCCCCCTAACTAAATAGGGGTTTAGTCACTCATAATTGCAACAAAATTAGAAAGTAATAAAGTAGACATTGAAAGCAAGAACGAAGTACACCTAAAACGCTCCAAAGTTCCAAGCTTGAAACGCCAAGGACCTTTGTTTTCACCGCCTTGTTGTAGCACAAGTGTCTAGGATGTGTATGGATATATGGATGGAATGGATTTGCACGGCTAAGAGATGAAAGTGTATGGATTGGTGAGATGTAGTATGGCTAGATGAATGGATGGAGGTCACTACAAGGAAATTGTGTTTGTGAATGAAATGAAGCTCTTTTGATGGATCAAGATTGTACCCCTTTGGAAGGGGGGTGGTGGATGTATTTATAGGCTAGGGAGAGGACCACTCCATTTCCTTTGCATGTGCAGATTGCATGGGTGTGTGCTGTCCATGTTTCTCCTTTCCATTTGCACACACATGCTTCATCATTTCAGCCACCAATCCACCCATTTTCTGCCCATGTTTCTCCTTTCCTTTGCATGTGTGTGTGTCTTCTCTTTCTAGCTATGCATTTCCACTTGCTCCAAAGCCAAATGAGTGCAATCATAACCCCATTTGCTGCTGAGTGTTGATGACAAAGCAAAACACAAAACAAGTGCCTTTACTTTCTCATTTTATTAGCCAAATCTGCTTAGCCCTTTTCTGAACCTTTCAGTGTTACAATGTCCATAACTTCTTCTAGAAAAATGATATTAACAATCCGTAAATTTCTTCAGAAAATAGACATCCGTAGCTTTCCAAGCATATAAGGCTCATTCTCTCATTCATTCGGAGCTGTTCGTAACATGCTTCCAAAGTCAGCTAATCTGCACAGGCAGTTTTGACGAATTTGTTGGCTGTCCATGTTTCTCTTTTGCACATGCCTTGTATAATGTTGTCTCCATGTTCTTGTGGCAGAAATGTTAAGTAATGATGAAGGGTTGCTGCTGCACAAGTGTGAAGGATGGTGCTCAAGGCCTCTTTGCATGTGTGTGTATGTCCATGTAATCATCATTTCCACATCTTCATTCTTCATTTTCTGATTTCCTGCTGCCCATGCCGTGTGTTTCCTTGCATTCCCATGTGTGTGTGCTGCCATCTAGTCATCATTTCCACATGTACAAGCTGTCACACTTGCACACACACATGCTCTTCATTATTTCAGCCACAATTCAACTCATTTCCTGCCCATGCCGTGCCTTTCTTTCCCATGTGTGTGCTGCCATGCTTTCTTCCATGTGCCGTGCCTTTCTTGCTGTTTTCTTCTTTGCATGTGTGTGTTGTCATCTTTGTTTCTCCTTTGCACATGACATGTGCTATCCATGTCTAGATCCCCTTTGCATTTGCACACACTTGCTTCAACATTTCAGCCACAAACCACTATACTTTCTCTCCATGCCGTTTGTGTGTTGTCTTTGCATGTGGGTGTCTTTGCATGTACCTTGCATGATGTTGTCTCCATCACATGGCAGCTATGATGTTTGTTAGTTGTAGGTCACACACTTACACACATATGCTGAATTCTAATCTTCCCAAAACGTCCATCCTCATGTCTCCAAGTGCATGCAATCCATTTCATCCCAAAATTGCTCTAAAATGCACCAAAATGCACTTTTCTTGCCATCTTTGTTATTAGGACCTACAAACATACGAAAATGGTTTAAAACACTCTCATAAGCAATAACTAACTAAGTAAGTGTAAGAAAACATGTTAACTAAGTCGCATAAATATGCTCCTATCACCCATACATCAAAGATCTCCACATTAAAGATGAGGGTTTGCGGCATTTGATCCTTGGCACCTATTGTACCTGTTCTTTGGCATCTATCACAAGTTATACAAAATGTTCTAACATCCTTAAACAATGTAGGCTAATAGAACCACTCTCTAAAACCTTAAGGGCTGTCCTTTGGGTGCCAAAATGACCCCCACATCCATAACTATGGCAAAATGCAAGAATTGAATTAAACTCGGAATTGTGTACACATCTACGAATAATCTGGTCAGGACAATACTTCCATAAATATGGATCATCCCACACATAAAATCGTGCATCATTTCTGAGTTTATCACGCTAGTATTTATCTAGAGTGCAAGGAACTTGTTTTGTGATCAAATAATTGACCAAATCAGCATACCAGGGCTCACTTACCTCTAGGGACAGCAATTGCTCGTCAGGGAAGGTCTCTAGAATGGGTAAGGAGTCCTCCTCGTGCACCAAACGGCTGAGGTGGTTAGCCACCATGTTTTCACTCCCCTTTTTGTCTCTTTTTTCAATGTTGAACTCTTGAAGTAGGAGCATCCAACGAATCAGCCTTGGTTTGGCCTCCTTCTTGGTGAGGAGGTACTTCAACGCTACATGGTCAGAATATACAATCACTTTAGTGCCAAGTAAGTATGAACGAAATTTATCTAAAGCAAATACAACCGCAAGAAGTTCTTTCTCAGTGGTAGAATAATTCAATTGTGCATCATTTAGTGTCCGGGAAGTGTAGTGGATGACGTGGGGTTGTTTGTTCCTTCTTTGGCCTAAAACAGCACCAATGGCATAATCAGATGCATCACACATGAGCTCAAATAGAAGGCTCCAATATGGTGGCATGATGATGGGGGCCGAAGTCAACATGTCCTTAAGGGTTTGGAAAGCGGTCTCACACTCCTTGTTGAACTCGAATGCTATTTCCTTTTGGAGTAAACGGCAAAGGGGTTGGGTGATTTTTGAGAAATCCTTGATGAATCTCCTATAAAATCTTGCATGGCCAAGAAAAGAGCGAACCTCCCTCACCGAAGTGGGAGAGGGTAAGTGACGTACAAGATCTATTTTAGATTTATCAACCTTAATCCCTTTTTCTGATATGATATGCCCTAAAACTATACCTTGTTTTACCATAAAATTGCACTTTTCCCAATTCTAGACAAGATTAGTTTCGATGCATCGTTGTAAGATCAGAGTAAGATTATTCAAGCATGCATCAAATGAGTCACCAAAGACACTAAAGTCATCCATAAACACTTCAATGATCTTTTCCACAAATTCTGAGAAAATACTTACCATACACCTTTAGAATGTGGCTGGTGCGTTGCATAGCCCAAATGGCATGCGTCGATAAGCAAATGTACCAAAAGGACATGTGAATGTAGTCTTTTCTTGGTCATCAAGAGCTATCACAATCTGATTATAACCTGAATAGCCATCAAGAAAACATTAAAATGAATAACCGGCTAACCTTTCCAGCATTTGATCAATAAAGGGCAGCGGGAAGTGATCTTTTCTTGTCGTAGCGTTGAGCTTCCGATAATCGATACAAACTCTCCATCCGGTTTGGATTCTGGTGGGCATAAGCTCATTATCTTCATTTTTTACCACAGTGACTCCGGACTTCTTAGGAACAACTTGGACCGGCGAGACCCAATGGTTATCAAAAATTGGGTAAATCACTCCACAATCTAGTAGCTTGATGATTTCCTTCTTCACAACATCCATCATGGGTGGATTGAGCTGGCGTTGTGCTTCTCTAGATGGTTTGGCTCCTTCTTCCAAGAGTATTCGATGCATGCAAGTGGTAGGGTTAATTCCCTTGATATCGGCCAATGTCCACCCAATGGCAGTTTTGTATTCCCGAAGCACCCTCACCAACTTGTCCTCCTTTTGTGCAATGAGTGAAGAAGAGATGATGACGGGCAGTGTCTTTTGTTATTCCAAAAACACATATTTCAAATGGCTCGGCAATGGTGTAAGCTCTAGGGAAGGGGGCTGGATTACAGAAGGAAGCAACTTGTTAGTCGAATTGGGAATTGAAATTAGGTTAAGAGACTTACCAATATGCCTTGGATTTGACTCTAGGGTAGCAACCATCTCCACCAATTCTTCTTGAATAGGCATGGCAAGATGTTCCTTGTTGTTGCCGTGTGCATGCCTAAGTGCTAACCCTTCGTTTTTTAGTCCAATGCTTTGCGTGACAGTCTTTTCAAGTGCATCCTCACTCAAATCATCAAGGAATTCCTGCGCCCAAGAGTCAATCACATCAATGGAGAAACAAGAGTGACCATCATGAGGATATCTCATAGCATCATAAATATTGAAATCAATAACTTCCCCATCAAATTCCATGGTCAATGTTCCCTTGAATACATCTATCTTTGTAAGGGCAGTCTTCATGAATGGTCGGCCAAGTAATATTGGTAATTGAGGGGAATGGTTCGAGTCTTCCATTTTAAGCACGTAGAAGTCCGCCGGAAAGACTAGGGGCTGGTTTGGTATTGCTGTGCTTTGAAAAAAAGCTGCTGTGAGAATAAGCGACTGTGCTGTGAGAATAAGCAACTGTGAAATAAATCAGCAGAGTGTTTGGTAAACTTTTTTGTAAAAGTGCTTTTGGAAAAAAAAAAGCAGTCTAATAGTGAGTCTTTTCATTAAAGAAACACTGTAGCTCCGTGTGCTTTGAAAAAAAACCAGTTTTCCAAAGCTGCAAATAGCAGCTTCAGCTTTTTCCTTTGATTTCAGCTTATTCTCACAGCAGCTTCCAAAATAAGCCCTTTTTTTTCAGTTTACCAAACACCTAAAACCCTTACAGCTTTTTTTCATGGGTGCTTTTTTTTTAAGCACCTCACTCCCAAACTAGGTCTAGGTGATTCACCTGCACTAAAACATCCTCCAAAACACCTTTTGGATACGCATTAGATCTATCGGCCAGTTGAATGATCACTCCATCATTTTTTAATTCTCCCAAGTTCATAGATGCATATATTGAATAAGGCATGACATTTATTGATGCACATAGATCTAACATGGCAGATTCAAAGCGAGTATTTTGATGCGAAAATTAACGTAACACACAATTTAAACCCTCTTGTTGTCAAATTGTAGTATAAATGCAAGTAGGGATCGTTCTAAATCGGGGATTAGGAGGGCTTGCTAAAACCTCTAAACTGACTTAAAAACATATAAACAAAGTTAAAAACACTAAACTAGACTCAAAGAACTTAAAACAAACTCAAATGACTCAAAACAAGCTAAAAACGCTCAAATCTACCTAAAAACACAAACTGGGCAGATTTGGACTCTAACACACTTTTGGGACACCTAAAAACAAAAATCAAAACAAAATTTGACTAATAAAACACTTTAAAGTAAAGGGGGTTTTGGTTTTGACGAATTTGAAAACAAAACAAGTAAATTAAAGAACTAATGAAATCTGCACGAATTTGAGTAAATTGAATGGATGGAAGGCTAGCTAGGAGGTTCTTCTCCACACATGACATACTTGCACATAAACCAATTTTCAGTTGTTCTTTCGATCAATCATGAAACTCAACACCCCAGGTTAATTAAGTCCGCTTAAATTAACCTTGAAGTTCTCCTTAAGTTATTGAATTGGATGAGAAAGCGCATACAACAATTCAAGCATTCTTCAAAAGTTCTTTACGTGAACAGCACAATAATGATACAATCAAAGATCATTAAGCATTATGAAAACTATAAGTATTAACGAGGCATTCGTTACTATGATGAGCATGAAACTCCTGCCAAGAATTTATTTAACGCTATCGTTTATAAGCGACCTCCACTAATTGTGAATATAAGTTTGTAACTATTAGGTGAAACTCCCTTATACTCCAGCATCATATTCATGCATGCAAACTAAATGTGCACTCTTAATAAACATACACGAATAAGTTATCAATCAAGCAGTTAAACAAATTGAATTCACAACTTATGAAATCACAACTGAAAGTAATCAAATCATATTGCAAGCATGAACATGGTTTCGAATTCCCCCCTAGCTAAGAGGGGTTTAGTTCCTCATACTCACAAAGCAAAGATAAACAAATTTACACATTGAAAACAAAAGAATGAAAACACCTAAAAACGCTCCAACAATCCAACTTGAATGGCAAGCACGTCCAAAGGTCCTCCTTCTTCTCTTTGTTGCGGCACAAGGTGTGGTTTTATGGATGAGTGGTAAATTATGGTGGTGGATGGATATAGGTGAGTTATGGTGAAGGGTGGATGGATGGATTGTGTTCTCCCGACCAAGGAATGAAAGTGTAAGTGTATGGAGTTGTGAGATGTGAATGTAGTGTCTTTTGATGGATCTTTTCTCCTCCCCCTTGTTATGGTGAAGGATGGATGTATTTATAGGCTAGGGAGAGGACCACCATCTAATTAAGGTGGTAGTGGTGTATGTTGTGGTAATGAGTGGATGTAATGGGTATAGTGGATGGATGTTTGGTAATGAGTGGATGTAATGGGTGTAGTGGATGAGTGTTTGGTATTGAGTGGATGTAATGGGTGTAGTGGGTGGATGTTTGGTAATGAGTGGATGTAATGGGTGTAGTGGATGGATGTTTGGTAATGAGTGGATGTAATGGGTGTAGTGGATGGATGTTTGGAGTTGTAGGTCAACACACTTGCACACACACATGCTGATTTCTAGCCTTCAAATCTTCAAAAACGTCTATCCTCATGTCTCCATGCTTGCACTATCCAATCTTGGTCAAAAAATACTCCAAAATGCTCCAAATAGCACTTTGTTGCTAACTTTGTTATTTGAACCTACAAACACACGAAAATAGCTTAAAATACATAATTGACTAAGAAATAACAACATAAATGCACCAGAACAAGCTAACTAAGTCGCATAAATATGCTCCTATCATATTTCCTATAACACAAGGAATTGTAAAACTGCATGGATCTTTGCACTTAGGAGGTAATTTTCGTTGCAACACAGCTGAAACATTCTCACTTACCCTTACCACCTCTTTGTTCGAAGCCCTCTTCCTTGTAGTGTACAACTCCTTCAGGAACTTAGCATACTTGGGGACTTGTTTAATTGCATCTAAAAGTGGAATGTTGACTTGCACCTTTCTGAATGTGTCAATGATGTCTTTGTCACTCTCATCCTTCTTTGATTGCATAAACGTACGAGGAAATGGTGCATTGGTTGGAATGGAATTAGAAGTCATGGAATTTAAACCCAACTTACCTTTGGTGGTCGAATTAGGGTGTGTAGGTGGCTGCGGCAAAGATTGCTCAATCCATGTCGAAGGCAGGCCTTGCTCTTTCTCCTCAGATTGCATCTCTTTATCCTCATTTTGATTAGATTTAGATGGGCTGGGATCCTATCCAACTTCTTGTCCACTTCGCAAGGTGATGGCCTTGGCAGATTCGAAGCCTCCCTTTGGATTCACATCTGTGGAACTAGGTAACTTACCTGGCTCTCTACTAAATTGCCCCATGAACTCAGCCATTTGTCCCATCTGTCTCTTCAATTCAGTCACCTCTCGAGCTTGATTTTGCACTTCCTTGGTGTAATTGTGCATATCTTTGGCTTGATTTTCTTGACCCTTCGCCAACGTAGTTAGTAACTGAATAACTTGAGCATTATCAAAAGACGAACCTGAGTTATTTTGGGCAAGTTGTGTTTGGGGTTGTGCAGGTGCATACGGCCTTTGATAGATTCCCGGAGGTTGCTGTCTGAATACACTTTGTTGTTGGGTTTGTTGGGGCTCCCTCCATTTGAAATTTGGATGATCTCTCCAACCTGGATTGTATGTATTCGAGAACGGATCATTCCTTGGTTGGTTTTGACTCCCAAAACCCACGGCATTGGCAGATTCCTACCCTCCGTTCTCGATCAATTGAGGGCACTTATCCGTGAGATGTCCATTCATTGAGCACACGCCATAAGCAGCTACACTTTGTTCTTTTGGTTTTTCAACCACCTGTGAAAGAAGAGTAGTAAGATTAGCCATTTGATTTTAAAGTTCGGAAATAGCACTTACCTCATTAACTTGTTGCTGCCGTGGGTTGTCTCTTTGACCAACGCCTTCATATTGTTGAGCATTCAATGCTCGGTTAGCAATTAAGGTCTTAGCGGCCATGGGTGTTTTGTCCACCAAAGCTCCTCCCGCTGAGGCATCTAGCATTTGGTGTTCAATTGGTAGAAACCCTTCGTAGAAATATTGAAGAAGAAACTCATCCTTCATCTGGTGTTGTGGACATGAAGCAATAAGGGTTTTAAAACGCTTATAGTAAGTGGGAAATGATTCACCTTGGTTTTGTTGAATGCCACTAATCCTTTTGCGTAGTAGAATGACTCAAGAAGTTAGGAAAAACTTCTTAAAAAATGCCCGTTTCATACTCTCCCATGATATGACAGTTCCGGGGGCTAGCTCATACAACCAATCTTTAGCCTTTTCCAAGAGAGAAAAGGGAAAAGCCTTCATTTTCAAAATGCTCCCATCAACATTCACAGGGGTCATGCTTGAACAAACAACCTCGAACTCCTTCAAATGTTTATTAAGATCTTCCATGGACAACCCATGGAACTTAGGAATATGATGCAATAAACTGGACTTTAATTTGAACTCGTCAGTCTTGTTTTGGGCCGCCCTTGGATATTGAATGCATAAAGGCAGAGCATTGTCCAATCCTGAAGCGGAAAGCTCCTTGATTGTTCGATTGTCTACTGCCATATCTTTGGCTTCTTCAAAAGTCCTTACCGTGGCCTCCTCTTGCTCTTCTACTTTGTCTTCTTCAAGATCTGGTGCAAGTTGAGATGGTTGGGGATCTTGTTGATTCCTTGCTCGTCTCAAAGTTCGTTCAAAATCGTCGTCAAAGTCAAAGATATGCTTATGAATAGGTTGAGAACTTCGAGTCATAAACCACATAAAACAAGAAAACAAGTAAAATCGGCAACTAGGAACAAAAACACATGAAAATAAACAAAAAGAAATAATAAGGGCTTAGCAAAGTTGCTAATCCCTGGCAACGGCGCCAAAAACTTGATGCGAAAAATTATCTTAACACACAAATTTAACCCTCTTTTGACAACTGTAGTATAAGTATAAGTATAAGTAGGGATCGTTCTGGACGGGGATTAGGAGGGCTTGCTAATAACCTCTAAACTAACTCAAAAACATAAAACTAAACTTAAAAATAATTAACAAAACTCACAAGACTCAAAGCAAACTTAAAATACTCAAAACAGCTTAAAACAACTAAATAAACTTAAACTAAACACTAGGAATGACTTTGGACGAAAATTGACTTTTACTTGAATCAAAACATTTAAAAACACAAATTAAACAGATTCTAACTAATTAGACACACTAAAGTAAAGGGGGATTGAGTTTTGGACGAAGTTAAAACAAACAAACAAGTATGAAAAACTAGACAGATTGTAAAACAAATTTGAGAAATAAGATGATGGATGAGATAGCTAGAGGCTTTTTCTCCACACATGACATGTATGCAAATAACTCGATTTCCAGTTACTACTTCATTGAATTATGAATGACAATGCTCCAAATTAACCATGACATCACTAGTTAACTCTAAGATTTTCCTTATTTTATTGGATTGGATGACATCATTCGACAACCCAAAACATTCTTCAAAAATTCCCTACATGACATCATAATAGAGATACAATCAAAGATCATTACGTTTAATGAAAATCATAAGCATTGACAAAGCACTTGCAACTATGACATCATGTCACTCATGCTAGGAATTGAACTTAACGCGATCATTTATAAGCAACCTCCACTACTTATGAATATAAGTTTGTAACGATTATGTGAAACTTTCTTATATTTTAGCATCGGATTTATGCATGCCAATTAAGTGTCGACCCTTAATTAACAAATACAAATAAGTTATCAATCAAATAGTTAAGCCAATTGCATTCACGATTCAATAGTTCATAATTGGAATTTTTCAAATTATATTGCACACATAATCATGGCTTTGAAATCACCCCTAGCCAAGAGGGGTTTAGCCACTCATATTTACAACAAAACGAAAGGAAATGAATTTAAACATTAGAAACAAAAGAAAGAAAACACCTAAACGCTCCAACGATCCAAGTTGGACAGCAAGCACGTCTAAGCACTTTCCTTCCCTTCCTTTGCTATGGCACAATGTGTTGGTGAGTGTTTGAAGGTTTGTTTGTATGGAGGAATGGATGTGAAGATGAATGGATGTGTTTGGATGAAGGTTGTGTTGAAATGGGAGTGAATGATCTCACCAAGTATGAACTAAATTTATGTTACACACACTTCCTTTTATAGAGGAAGTGCATGGCAATGGAGGGGAACATGGAGTGGTGTAGCAATTGAGTGCAATGATGCATGAAATCTGAAATGATGGAGGGAACAAGGAATGGTGTAGCAATTGAGTGCAATGATTCAATGTAATGATGCATAGCATGGGGGTAAAATGGAGTGGTGTTGCAGCTAGGGAACATGAATGATTATGCACATGGTAGAGAAAGGAAAGAGAGGTGGAATGATGCAACAAATGAGTCAATGGAGGGAACATGGATGATGATGCACGGCATAGGAATCCAAATGGAGTGCAATGGTGGTGCACGGCAATGATGGAAAGGTGAATGGTGGAGTGACACCCCTTTGTGGTTGAGCTCTTTGTCCGTTTTATATTAATTCTTCTTTCTCTTTAACACATTCTTAGCCTCTTTAGTCTTCAATTTCGTCCATCCACCTTGCTCCATGCATGTGCTATTCATTCCAGGCCCAAAACTGCTCCAAAATGCACCAAAATGCATCTTATTGCTTCATAAGCCTATGGACCTACAAACACACGAAAATAGCTTAAAATACATAATTAACTAAGAAATAACAACATAAATGAATGAGAACAAGCTAACTCAGTCGCATAAGTATGCTCTTATCATCCGCTCCCTTTTGCACTTGGCAGACTAAGGAATGATGATAGGATTAATAATAAAAAGAGAATCGTATCTCCGCTTTTGCTTTTCCCGTGTTATTCGCAGGAGATGGAATCTGGGTCGGTGACTGAATACAAAAACTTCTTGAGTAATTGTAGATCTTTCTGCAACTCAGGTGTCATGGTTGGTGTAGGCATGTCGAATCAGCTTTGCTTTTGCTTTGCTTGTACGACAGAAGGTAGCCAACAAAGCGGTTGCTGAAGACATAAGTGTGGGGGATGCCCTCATTGGTTTCGTCGTCGGAGTTGTTTTTGGAGGACTTGACTCCGGTGATAATGCGTGGGAGGCTTCATATGCACGTCGTCGTCTATAAGAACACCACTGCCTTCTGCCAATTTTAGACTCCCTTGCCTCCGCCGGACATATCTTCTCCGAGCAGAAGCTTTGCAAACCGCTCATTCATCAATTCAACTTCAGACAACTTGGTCTGGGTTTTCTCCGTTATCGACGGCGGAAGGACGACACGTCGTCCACCTACTGCCGGCAAAACAAACGGCATGGGTGGCTGTGCCGACAAGAAAAGCCACTGGAGCTTTTGGACTCACTGACGTCGGCACTCCAGCTGTAACTTGTCGAAGCGCTCGCTCAACCGCAAAGCTCCGTAGGCCGATACCTTTTGTCTCCGATGTCAAAGAAACGCAAGACCCAGAAGACGCCTTGTCTCTCTTCCACGAGTACCACCAAATGGGCTTCAAACACGACTACCCTTCTTACTCTGCTCTTCTCTACAAGCTCGCTCGCCGCCGGAATTTCGAAGCCGTCGACGCCGTTCTCAGCCTTGTCCGAGATCGAAACATTCACTACAAAGATACCCTTTCACTGCTTTGTTTCAACATTACGGGAAAGCCGATTTGGTAGAGAAG
The DNA here is from genome assembly GCF_042453785.1 of Malus domestica. Lineage (NCBI taxonomy): Eukaryota > Viridiplantae > Streptophyta > Magnoliopsida > Rosales > Rosaceae > Malus > Malus domestica. The sequence goes on from NC_091672.1 coordinate 14,468,118, forward strand.
GTCGTCGATCTTTTTCATCAAATGCCTTCTTTTAACTGTGTCCGTACGTTGCAGTGCTTCAATGAACTCCTTAATGTGCTTGTTGATGGCGGTAGGTTTTCAGATGCGGATGAGATATTTGGGAGGTGTTCTACATTGGGTTTTCGTCCGAATTCGATTTCGTATAATATAATGATCAAGGGGTGGCTTCAGAAGGACGACTGGGAAGAAGCATGGAAGGTGTTTGATGAAATGCTTGAGAAAAAGGTGCAACCTAGTGTTGTGACGTATAATAGTCTTATAGGTTTTTTCGGTAGAACGGGTGAGTTGGAGAAAGCTACTGGTTTGTTTGAGGACATGAGACAGAAAGGGAAATACCCAAATGTGGTAACATATGCATTATTGATGGAAGGTTTGTGCTTGGCGGGGAAGCATAATGAAGCAAAGAAGATAATGTTTGATATGGAGTATCGAGGTTGTAAACCACGTCTTGTGAATTATGGTGTATTGATGAGTGATCTTGGAAAGAGAGGGAAAACTGAGGAGGCAAAGTCTTTCCTTCAGGAGATGAAGAAGAGGCGGTTTAAGCCGAATGTTGTGATTTATAACGTATTGATTAACTTTCTGTGCAAGGAAGGCAGGGCTGCAGAGGCTTACAAAGTCTTGGTTGAAATGCAAGTTGGAGGCTGTGAGCTGAATGCAGCTCCTTTCAGGATGATGGTTGATGGGTTTTTGCAGATTCACGGTGGGGGTGAAAATTTGAGAGAGAATCGACATAACTTTTCGTGTCGATTCCCACAGACGGCGCCAAATGTTGATGCACAAAACCGGAGGTCTTAGAACAACGTAAATCTGACTGTGAATCTGCAAAAAATGTAAATAACAGAAGATGTATCGTGGTTCACCTCAAGATTTGGGCTACGTCCACACTGATATTCTATTTATCTGAGAGGTGAGGGAGAGAATGTGAGAGCCTCTGTAATGAGAGTGAGGCTTTGAGAGGGGGTGAGAGGACCTAGGAATTGGCCTTCCCTAATTGTGAGGGTGAGGAGTCCTTTTATAGAATAAGGGATCCTCACTTATTACATATTTGCCTCTTCTTTTATTACATAATTACATTTAAGTCCCCTGAGTATTTATATGAGATCTAAATATGAAGGCCCTAAGTATGGTACAAACACACCTCTTTACCCTAATCATTAACTTCTATTAATTTCCAACTTCCACCTCAACCTATCTAGAGTAGTGACTAACTCCTCCTGTTTATTCTCTAATGGTTGCCAAACGCCACTTAGCCTAGTGAGAAAAATAAAGCCAAACTCATCATAATCTCCTTCTCCAACTCAAACTAAAAATATCTCTAATTACATATGAACATGAAATACTACTAGCTAGTTTTTGAAATAATTTGTAGTAAAAAGGATTTTACATTGAAACTATTTTACATATCGAAAGTAGGTTCTTGCATAAAATAAATCTAATAAAATCATTACGTAAAAATAATTACCCAACATACACCCATATATATATATAACCATTTTTTTTAAATATGGGGTATTACATGCACATACTGCTTGAATAAGGAATGAGCACTCTCCGTACCTTGACTGTTGGACATTCTGGCAGAAAAAGCATGCTTACAAAATGCGGGAACCCAATTTGCACGCAATCCATAAATGTCTTCAAGCCTAAGTTTATGTTCTTATACCAACGTCTTCCACTTCACCTCGAAATCTTTCTTGTTTCAATATCATGCAAATTCTTTAAAATGCGCTCAACCCAACATTTTTCCTTGAATTTGTTAATAATATACCATATGCAGCACCAATGAAACGTTTGCTGCCAATCACCTTTTCTATAGCACCATCTTGTTCCGTAGTTATCACTTTCAACGGCTTGCCAACATAGCAGTAAGGAATTCTTCAAACTAAACCATTCAAAGCTCTCGGTCTTTTCATTTTTTAGGAATCCAATACCGTGGTTCGGCCATGGTTATTCACTCTTAACAAAGGAGCAAACATTATCCCACATTGAGGTTGAACGTAGTATCAAACACAATCATATCATCAAAATAGCCATAACCACATCTTGACTTAGCATTGCCCAAAAGAAATTGCCAAGTATTCCAGCTTCGTCAATCTCCAAATTGTTTTCCTCTTTCTCATCCTCAAAATGCTTAAAGAGCATTTTTGCATCATGCTTGCTTAGATGAGCTCGCAGTTGTTGTTCGGAATTATACATATCCTTAGGGGTGCATTCAATATTTCTAATTCCTCCACTTTTCATCTCCAATAAACTCACTTGTTTACTTATGGAAATATTTGCATGCACACATTGTTCAATCATCACCTTCTTTACCTTGTTTAACCTGACGATGAGATCTAAATAAGTGTGCAGGATTTGCCACAAGGTGGTTGTGTTCTTCACTGAAAACTGATGCGACAAAGTTATCACGACCAATTGGGTTCAACAGCGCAACTTTTAGTTTTCAGTCACTTCTACTATCTCCCCACTTACCATTCCCATTCGGTTTGGGATTAGCATCCACCTTGTTTTGCCTTGTTTGCAACAAACAAAATCCTTCATTACCAAATAATCACCATCACTGTCATTTTTATTATTATGTTCATGAACCCGAAAACCAGATGCAAGTGCATAATTATTGTAAAAAATGTACCCTTAATCCAACGAATAAAACTTCATATTCAAATTGAGTTTCAACTCATCGACTATATTTGGTACCACAAATTCAGCCTCCCTGCACTAAATTTATCTCCTGCATCTACATCCTCACTTTCTTCTATACTTTCTTCTATTTCGAACTTATCCACCATTGAAATCGTATTCAATAACTTGCTGCTTCAAGGGTATACAAATGCAACAACTTATCAGGACCCAGCACAAGTTTTACCTGTATATATCCAAAATTGAACTTGAGGATTTTCACGATATCCAGTTGTAACCACTTTGGAATAAAAATTTCCAAAATAAAAAGCATCTTACAAACGCACCCGAAATAGATTTTCAAAACAAAAGACTTGGATCTTAATCTAAAAGGGGAACAGAAAGGTGGAGGCTGCAAACCTTCATGCAAAACTATTTCCTCCTGAAATCGCCTCCTCTCACCCTCCAATCGCCTTCTGAACACTTCATGTCTCTGACAAAAAATAAAAAATAAAAAATAAAAAATCACCCACTGAACAAAAAAACAGTGTATTGAATAACACCGGGTCCTAAAGACTCGGTTCTACACGTGAGCTCGCCTTTTCTTAGCGGCAAATCATAGTCTGCACGGATAGTCCGCGCTAATGGACACCATGTTAAACACGCCCAATAGGTTTTAACCCAAACAAAAAAACAAGCTAAAAAGCTCCACAGAGGTTCAAGCGTGACTAGTAGAGAAAAACCTAGAAGCCTAGGTGATGGATGTTCCACAACGGATTTAGATCCTCTCTTGAGCTTATGGAGAGGATTCTCCTGACCAGGACACTTGGGCTGTTGGATGAAAATTCAACGGCTACAAACAGGAGAGTCCCTTTAAAGTTATAATAATTATAACCGTTGAATTTTCATCCAACGACCCACATGCCTTGATCAGGAGGATCCCTAATTAAGCTCAGGGAGGATCCAAATCCGTTCCGCAACAGCTTCCCAGAATCCAAAAGCGGCCGACAACCCGTACTGCCAGCTCAGCACCACAATTAACTAGAATCCAGAGGAGATGGATAGATCATGCATGGTGAGGACGTTTATGTCGTTTTGTATTTTTTATTACAACCAATATCATATGCTAATCTACACTAAGAGGAGCAAGAAAGAAGGATTTGAACCCGAAACACAACGGATTAAAGAGGACAGGCTAACCACCAGATACTTGCATTGAGAACTAATTTTTAGTACAAAGGATATTGATGAACTAAATACATCTAGGGAGATAGAGAGGGTACATATGGTAGATCAAGATGATAATTAACCAAACCCAGAAAACACATTCACCAATAAACCCAAAAAGATAAATAGAGAGAGAGAGAGAGAGAGAGAGAGGCCATGACCTTTCGACATCCATGATTTTCCAAGAATCTAGCATGATCTATGAAACCAATGCAAACAGTGTTATTAGACATCACATATATCTAGGTTACAAAATGCTTTACAGTAAGCAACTGACAAACACAAGGCAACAACCAAGTGTATTCACTTAATCTAATCTGCAAAGGTATACAATGGAACAAAACTTGGATCAAATACATGAACTCAAGTTACAGAAACCATAGAGGACACACACCTACTGCAAAAACCAAATAAGATGACATCCTCCATCCTCCAAAACACCTTGTGCCTTTTTCAAAGTATAAGCTGTATTACAAATCCCAGCTTCAATCTTGTGGGATCACTGTTGCGAATGATCAACTTCCCTGTTTAGGGCTTGGCTTACTTCCAGACCCCTCTTCTTCTATGTTCTTTCAAATCACTGGGGACGATAGACACAGAATCCACGCATAGCCCACCTTTCGAATGTGTGCAATCAATCTGTTTCATGGAAAACCTAATTTCTGTTACTGGATCTGTATCGGTGACAGTAAATTCACCAACCTTGTACTCAACCCAGCATCCACGCTTATGGTTTCCATATGCATCCTCATGTTCAATTTCATCCAAGCAGCATTCATATGATGCTTGCTGTCCATCTGAAGTCGACAACTCAAATCGCATGGGCTTTAAATCCCAACCATGGGTGTGCTCAAAATTGCAGACACGTCGTCCCAATCTTTTTGAGAATCTTCCAATGTGAAGCCTGAAAGACAAAGTGTAGATATCAGCAGGAAACGGGAACTTCACCACCCCATCTACTTCAAACCACCATATTTGCTGTAAATACGCCACCACCTGAAACCTGCAAATAAAGAACAGAGCATGCAGATCATCAAGATCTATAAAATATAATACATCCTAATGCTGAGAAAAAAATGAAGAAATAATGAATTGACGAAATAATGAATTGACAGCAAGCTGGCATAACTTGCAATCAATGTTTTAATTATGATAACTGACCCAAAAGAGATTTATGAACATACATTGCTGTAAAAGTATTAAAACACAATAGTTAGTTGATGTAATGAGATCAAAGGTGGCAGCCCCAGTCACAGAAAAGCATAAGCTAATCTCTCTGATTGAGTGGTGGCGTTGAAAATCAGAAATTACCTTTAACAATGACTACTGATGAATGACATGTGAGAACTACATTGGCAATTCTGATTCCACACAAGAAACTAGTACACGAGAAATAAACCACCGCAGAAAGAAACGCACTAATTACTAGTTCATTCCATAGTGACAAAGTGGTTCACCCTTTTCAGTTTGACATAGGCCAACCAAGATTCTCCACTGACCTTGAGGAGTTTCTAATTGTCCGTATAGAGTGTAGACCCTTTGTAAACATTATTATACATAGATAAGACGGAATTTGAGCGAATAAGTGGAACATTCTACTGCCATGATTAACCTTGATTTCTTGAAGACCCTGACTTAGAACAACTCTGTCAAGACCAACTAAAATTTCATTGATGTTTTGTAGTTTAGACTTTTAGGCTCTTAACTTTTAAACCTCCAGTTTTACCTAGATTACATTCCTTGTTTGGTAGTGCACTATCCAGTGAACTATATATTAGTACATACACAATATATCTAATATTAAGTAAGGTAGCGAGAGGCAAGTGTGTTTCTAGTAAAGCAGAACTCAGTTACTACCAAATATAGGAAATATTGTACATTAGCTGACAACAAAACTTAATTTCCAACTGCAACTTAACAATTGCATTTGTTCTCTCCTCGATTGAAACTATAGCTAGCCATTTTCATAAAGATAAACAGTTTCATTTTTGAGAAAAATAAAGATTATAACATACAGGTCTTGAAATTAGGTTCTCCAACCAGCTGAAAACAAAGATAGGAATTTATTTTGGGTTTACTGATGTACAAGTGTATGCAAATCAGAAATTCGCTACAAAAACTATGAAATGAAACATATACAACAACAACAACAACAACAAAGCCTTTTCCCACTAAGTGGGGTCGGCTATATGAATCCTAGAACGCCATTGCGCTCGGTTTTGTGTCATGTCCTCCGTTAGATCCAAGTACTCTAAGTCTTTTCTTAGAGTCTCTTCCAAAGTTTTCCTAGGTCTTCCTCTACCCCTTTGGCCCTGAACCTCTGTCCCGTAGTCACATCTTCGAACCGGAGCGTCAGTCGGCCTTCTTTGCACATGTCCAAATCATCGGAGCCGATTTTCTCTCATCTTTCCTACAATTTCGGCTACTCCTACTTTACCTCGGATATCCTCATTCCCAATCTTATCCTTTCTCGTGTGCCCACACATCCCACGAAGCATCCTCATCTCCGCTACACCCATTTTGTGTACGTGTTGATGCTTCACCGCCCAACATTCTGTGCCATACAACATCGCTGGCCTTATTGCCGTCCTATAAAATTTTCCCTTGAGCTTCAGTGGCCTACGACGGTCACACAACACGCCGGATGCACTCTTACACTTCATCCATCCAGCTCGTATTCTATGGTTGAGATCTCCATCTAATTCTCCGTTCTCTTGCAAGATAGATCCTAGGTAGCGAAAACGGTCGCTTTTTGTGATCTTCGCTAGATTGCTCCGGTCATTAGTGTGGATAAGTATATAAATGGATAGAGATAGGAAAGCAAACACAAGATGTACGTGGTTCACCCAGATTGGCTACGTCCACGGAATAGAAGAGTTCTCATTAATTGTGAAGGGTTTACACAAGTACATAGGTTCAAGCTCTCCTTTAGTGAGTACAAGTGAATGATTTAGTACAAATGACATTAGGAAATATTGTGGGAGAATGATCTCGTAATCACGAAACTTCTAAGTATCGGAGTGTGGTGTCGTCTTGACTTGCCTTATCTGTCTCATAGGTAGATGTGGCATCTTCTCTGGAAGTACTCTTCCTCCATCCAGGGGTGGTATCTTTAACTGGTGGAGATGCACAAGGTAATGTATCAATTTCACTTGAAGCTTACTTGTAGTCTCAGGCTTGGTCAAGCGCGATACAAACCATGTAGTAGGAGTCCCCCAAGTCGCCGAGCTAGGGGGTCTGCTGAAAGAGGTGACAGACAAGGTAAGCAATCAGAGCTCCGACTGATTGTTCACCTTCTCCCCATCTTGCAGCAGCATGAAGGATAAAGAGAAGAAAAATGAGAAGAGATGATATGAGATACTTTTGCTTTTGAAGAAGTAACTTTCCACAGGCTTATTCTTGAACTGAGCTGGAGGGTTTTCTGGTTTCCTCCAGAGTATAAGGCCGACTGAAGAATTTGAGGGTCAAAACAAGTCCATCAAATCTAGAGTACGTTCCACCCTGCTGATATGGGATACTTTTGCTTTTGACAGAGTAATGGGTGTATCGGCACGTGTGCTGTTACGCTTGTCTCCACATGCTTCCTTGTATCCTTCGCACTTGCCCTATCTGTTCCTCAAGCAGATGCGGAATCTTCCCTGGAAACATAAGATGTTGAAGATGAGTACTCGAGAGCAATGCCAGGTAAGTAATCAGGTAAGGGGTTCCAGGCAGTCAGTTCCTGGCTGGAAGCTTGATTCCAAGTGCTGACTGATTGCTCTTTCTCCTTGTCTTGCAGGTAAAAACAAGGCCAAAGGAAAAGACAGGGAAAAAGCATGATATGGGATACTCTTGCTTTTAACCCTGATGATATGAGATATTCTTGCTCTAGTATAGCTTGTTTGCAGAGGCATTATCGGGGGGAAAGAAAGCTGAATATTTCGAAAGGCTTCGTTGGGAGCGCCCTCTCAGATATGATGAAGGGTTGAGCATTTTTGCAGGTCTGCCTGTCCATTGGGGATGGAGGTCGACATATATAGGAGTCTTCCTAACAAGTAGTAATGCTATTCCTTTACCCTGCTTGGTCATAGCACGGTAGTGGGAGCTGCCAGTTTCACATGTTTTAACTCTGTCAGAGCACTTTGAAAAAGTGGTCTGTGGTATCTGGCTCTCGAGATTCGGAGAACGATGCCTCTTCGATTTTTGAGAAAGCAATCATGCTGGGGGTCTGGCTCTCGAGATTCGTAGAGCAGTGTCTCTTCGATTTTTGAGGAAGTAATCATGTTGGGAGTCTGGCTCTCGAGATTCGGAGGGCGGTGCCTCTTCGATTTTGGAGCAAGCAATCCTGTGGGGAGTGTTGTCTCGAATGTGAGTAAAGGTTGGGCATGTTTGCTAGTCTACCTTGCCACGAAGCACAAAGGTTGACACACAGAGACTTTCCAATTATCCAGCAATGGTACTGTTCCTTTACCCTCTCTTCGCTTTTGAGAAAGTAGTCATGTTGGGAGTCTGGCTCTCGAGATTCGGAGGACTGTGCCTCTTCGATTTTGGAGCAAGCAATCTTGTTGGGAGTGTTTTCTCGAAAGTGAGTAAAGGTTGGGCATGTTTGCTAGTCTACCTTGCCACGAAGCACAGAGGTTGACACATAGGGACTTTCCAATTATCCAACAGTGGTACTGTTCCTTTACCCTTGTGGGTAATAATATGGTAGCTAGACCTTCAAAATTTATGTGTCTAAACTTTGTTAGTGCTGTTTCTTTGCTATTCTTTTACCTTTCTTGGTCAGAGCGATGTAGTGGGAGCTGCAAGCTTCACGTGCTCAACTTTGGCAGAGAACTTTGGCAAAGTTATCTGTGGTACCCATGAGCTATTGTTGCGTGTGGGAAGTGGGTGATTGAACAGTAAGATTCATGTGCTTTCTACTTCACCAGAAGTCTTCGACAGAATGCCCATAATTTCTGCAAAGCTGAGTGTGCGTGTGACAGGTGCTGACAAGGCTAGAAAAGTAGGTGCCTCTTCGATTTCTGAGATCGGCCCTCGTGGTCTCTGAGCAGCCCAGCTTTTGAGAAAGCGAGCGCCTCTTCGATTGATTCGGAGAACGATGCCTCATCGATTTTTGAGAAAGCAATCATGCTGGGGGTCTGGCTCTCGAAGATTCGGGGAGCAGTGTCTCTTCGATTTTTGAGAAAGTAATCACGTTGGGAGTCTGGCTCTCGAGATTCGGAGGGCGGTGCCTCTTCGATTTTGGAGCAAGCAATCTTGTTGGGAGTGTTTTCTCGAATGTGAGTAAAGGTTGGGCATGTTTGCTAGTCTACCTTGCCACGAAGCACAGAGGTTGACACACAGGGACTTTCCAATTATCCAGCAATGGTACTGTTCCTTTACCCTCTCTTCGATTTTTAAGAAAGTAGTCATGTTGGGAGTCTGGCTCTCGAGATTCGGAGGACGGTGCCTCTTCGATTTTGGAGCAAGCAATCTTATTGGGAGTGTTTTCTCGAATGTGAGTAAAGGTTGGGCATGTTTGCTAGTCTACCTTGCCACGAAGCACAGAGGTTGACACACAGGGACTTTCCAATTATCCAGCAGTGGTACTGTTCCTTTACCCGTGTGGGTAATAATATGGTAGCTAGACCTTCAAAATTTATGGGTCTAAACTTTGTTAGTGCTGTTTCTTTGCTATTCTTTTACCCTTCTTGGTCAGAGCGATGTAGTGGGAGCTGCAAGCTTCACGTGCTCAACTTTGGCAGAGAACTTTGGCAAAGTTATCTGTGGTACCCATGAGCTATTGTTGCGTGTGGGAAGTGGGTGATTGAACAGTAAGATTCATGTGTTTTCTACTTCCCCAGAAGTCTTCGACAGAATGCCCATAATTTCTGCAAAGCTGAGTGTGCGTGTGACGGGTGCTGACAAGGCTGGAAAAGTAGGTGCCTCTTCGATTTCTGAGATCGGCCCTCGTGGTCTCTGGGGAGCCCAGCTTTTGAGAAAGCGAGCGCCTCTTCGATTTCTGAGATCGGCCTTCGTGGTCTTTGAGCAGCCCAACTTTTGAGAAAGCAAACGCCTCTTCGATTTCTGAGATCAACCCTCGTGCTTTTGAGAAAGCAAACGCCTCTTCGATTTCTGAGCAGGCGCCTCTTCGATTTCTGAAGCTCCGTCGAGTGCAGATTTTTATAGAGGCTGACATTAAGTTCCAAAGCACACTTGAATCTCCACCAGTAGAAGCTTCATTCTTGCACTTCTAAGATCTTGATTTGTCCGACCTCTTCTCTCTTCAACACCTTTGAAAATGTCTGGCCCCTCCGACCGTCGTTTTGACTTGAACCTTGTTGAAGAGGCAGCCCCGCCTTCTCCAGACAACATATGGCGCCCATCCTTCGTCTCCCCTACTGGTCCTCTTACTGTTGGGGATTCCGTGATGAAGAATGATATGACCGCTGCGGTGGTGGCCAGGAACCTTCTCACTCCCAAAGATAACAGACTACTTTCCAAACGGTCTGATGAGTTAGCTGTTAAGGATTCGCTGGCTCTCAGTGTTCAGTGTGCAGGTTCTGTGTCTAATATGGCCCAACGCCTATTTGCTCGAACCCGCCAAGTTGAATCCTTGGCGGCGGAAGTGATGAGTCTCAAACAGGAGATTAGAGGGCTCAAGCATGAAAATAAACAGTTGCACCGGCTCGCACATGACTATGCTACAAACATGAAGAGGAAGCTTGACCAGATGAAGGAAACTGATGGTCAGGTTTTACTTGATCATCAGAGATTTGTGGGTTTGTTCCAAAGGCATTTATTGCCTTCGTCTTCTGGGGCTGTACCGCGTAATGAAGCTCCGAATGATCAACCTCTGATGCCTCCCCCTTCTAGGGTTCTGTCCAGTACTGAGGCTCCAAATGATCCCCCTCCGGTGCCTTCTCTTTCTGGGGCTCTACCGACTGCTGAGACTTCTCCTAAGCAACCTTTGTGAAGGCTCCGTCTTGTGTGTTTATTTTGACTCATGTATATGTACATATTTGTAGCTGATCGGGGATATCAATAAATAAGCTTTCCTTCATTTCAACGTATTGTGTTAAATACACCAAAGCCTTCTTATTTTTCTAAAGGATAAACACGTGCAGGTTTTAGGCATAAATTCATTCAACTTTGAGAATTCAAAGCTAGAAAGACATCTTAGACCCCCAGTGTAGTAATTAGAATAATGACGTTAAGTAACCCTCCCAATGTACAGAACTACAATGATAGAGAGGTGGACCATAGTATTCAACCTGACATGCCATACACTATGTAATTATATCAGATGACCAATTAACTAACAGCACCAAGCCAGTCACAAACAAGATAATATAGAGAAGCGTGTTCAAGTATAAAACAACCAAGCAAGGATATATTTTGCTACAACAACAAAGAGAATTAACCAACAATACAGACTTCTATAAAGATAAAATTTTTATTCTTTCATGCATCCTCAACATTTGCATCAAATATATGTCAAACCCGATAATGACATAGTTCACCAGACTCCAGTCCACAAAATTAGCACATGCACTAATTATAGAATGGATTGCACCTACTGAAGCCTAATCTTAACCTGTGAGTGATCTGCTCTCACATAAGAAAAGCGTCCATAGTACCATAAGATACTACCATATCTTCCCTGCACAAAATTTTCTTCACCTTCTTGATAAATGTAGTATCATTTCATAACATGTGGGAGACAAATTTGCATGCAACTGGCATATAATACAATGTTAGTAGGAAAACCTACAAGACCATACTCGTGTTAGCCAAAATTCTGTTTAGCACTCAACTGATGTTCACCATGTGTTCAATCATTTGAGATGGATGCCATGACTGTCTATTCAGATTAAATTTTGTGCGACTAAGACATCACCTAGTTGGCAACCATTTACAAATAGATGCCTCAATCCCTCCTCGCCAAATTTTCTAACAAGTTATTAGAGAATGAAAAAAGAACCTAAAAGACAAGAAAGTGTCCTGATGAAACAAAAGATATAAACATCTTTCAAGCACGAATATCAGTTCCTTAAGAATTTCTGATTTCTCCTCTTATTTGGTTAATATAACTACTTAATTATCACTAAACAAAAAAACTTGACTGAATGAGTGCTTCTTTAGGGGAGTTGAGTAACTCAGAAGAGTGTAGAAACTACTCTTTTTATCGTCGAATCCGGAAGGAAGAAGTGGTTGTAGCTTTGAAGAAGATGAAGCATAAAAAAGCAATAGGCCCAGACGATATACCAATCGAAGTGTGGAAACTTTTGGGAGAGACAGGTATAACATGGCTCACTGACCTTTTCAATAGGATTTTGAAAACGAAGAAGATGCCAAATGAGTGGCGAATGAGCACTTTGGTGCCTATCTACAAGAATAAGGGCGACGTACAAAATTGCATGAACTATAGGGGTATTAAGCTAATGAGTCATACAATGAAGCTCTGGGAGAGAGTCATTGAGCATAGATTGAGGCAAGAGACACGGGTTTCGGACAACCAATTCGGGTTCATGCCAGGGCGCTCAACCATGGAGGCAATCTATCTCTTACGAAGATTGATGGAAAGATATAGAGATGGGAAAAAGGATTTACACATGGTCTTTATAGATTTGGAAAAAGCGTATGATAGGGTCCCAAGAGACATTCTTTGGAGGATTTTAGAGAAGAAAGGAGTACGAGTAGCATATATCCAAGCTATAAAGGATATGTATGAAGGAGCAAAGACTGCCGTAAGAACTCATGAAGGACAAACCGAAAGCTTTCCCATAACTGTAGGATTACATCAAGGCTCATCCTTAAGTCCTTACCTTTTTGCGTTGGTAATGGATGAGTTAACACGACATATTCAAGATGATATTCCTTGGTGTATGCTTTTCGCAGACGATATAGTGTTGATAGATGAAACTCAGGAAGGGGTAAATGCAAAGCTTAACCTTTGGAGAGAAGTGTTGGAATCTAAAGGTCTTCGCCTAAGCCGATCAAAGACAGAATATATGGAGTGCAAGTTCAGTGCAAATGGAGGCCAAAACGAGTTAGGGGTGAGGATCGGAGATCAAGAAATACCAAAGAGCGACCGTTTTCGTTACCTAGGATCTATCTTGCAAAAGAACGGAGAATTAGATGGAGATCTCAACCATAGAATACAAGCTGGATGGATGAAGTGGAAGAGTGCATCCGGCGTGTTGTGTGACCGCCGTATGCCACTGAAGCTCAAGGGAAAATTTTATAGGACGGCAATAAGGCCGGCGATGCTGTATGGCACAGAATGTTGGGCGGTGAAACATCAACACGTACACAAAATGGGTGTAGCGGAGATGAGGATGCTTCGTTGGATGTGTGGGCACACGAGAAAGGATAAGATTAGGAATGAGGATATCCGGGGTAAAGTAGGAGTAGCCGAAATTGAAGGAAAGATGAGAGAAAATCGGTTACGGTGGTTTGGACATGTGCAAAGAAGGCCTACTGACGTTCCGATTAGAAGATGCGACTATGGGACAGAGGTTCAGGGCCGAAGGGGTAGAGGAAGACCTAGGAAAACTTTGGAAGAGACTCTAAGAAAAGACTTAGAGTACTTAGATCTAACGAAGGACATGACACAGGATCGAGCACAATGGCGTTCTAAGATTTATATAGCCGATCCCACTCAGTGACTTGGATTTTCCAAGTCTCCAACCGAGAAGTTTTCCTCACTCGGGAAATTAAGGGAACACTACCCCAACCTACATGCTCCACTCAGAAAGCTTCAACATACAAGCTTTAACAAAAGAAAATTCAAAGAACTTAGCGAAGAAGGCTTTGGTGTATTTAACACAATACGTTGAAATGAAGGAAAGCTTATTTATTGATATCCCCGATAAGCTACAAATATGTACATATACATGAGTCAAAATAAGCACACAAGAGGGAGCCTTCACAAAGGTTGCTTAGGAGAAGTCTCAGCAGTCGGTAGAGCCCCAGAAAGAGAAGGCACCGGAGGGGGATCATTTGGAGCCTCAGTACTGGACAGAACCCTAGAAGGAGGAGGCATCAGAGGTTGATCATTTGGAGCTTCATTACGCGGTACAGCCCCAGAAGACGAAGGCAATAAATGCCTTTGGAACAAACCCACAAATCTCTGATGATCAAGTAAAACCTGACCATCAGTTTCCTTCATCTGGTCAAGCTTCCTCTTCATGTTTGTAGCATAGTCATGTGCGAGCCGGTGCAACTGTTTATTCTCATGCTTGAGCCCTCTAATCTCCTGTTTGAGACTCATCACTTCAGCCGCCAATGATTCAACTTGGCGGGTTCGAGCAAATAGGCGTTGGGCCATATTAGACACAGAACCTGCACACTGAACACTGAGAGCCAGCGAATCCTTAACAGCTAACTCATCAGACCGTTTGGAAAGTAGTCTGTTATCTTTGGGAGTGAGAAGGTTCCTGGCCACCACCGCAGCGGTCATATCATTCTTCATCACGGAATCCCCAACGGTAAGAGGACCAGTAGGGGAGACGAAGGATGGGCGCCATATGTTGTCTGGAGAAGGCGGGGCTGCCTCTTCAACAAGGTTCAAGTCAAAACGACGGTCGGAGGGGCCAGACATTTTCAAAGGTGTTGAAGAGAGAAGAGGTCGGACAAATCAAGATCTTAGAAGTGCAAGAATGAAGCTTCTACTGGTGGAGATTCAAGTGTGCTTTGGAACTTAATGCCAGCCCCTATAAAAATCTGCACTCGACGAAGCTTCAGAAATCGAAGAGGCGCCTGCTCAGAAATCGAAGAGGCGTTTGCTTTCTCAAAAGCTGGGCTGCTTAGAGATTACGAGGGTTGATCTCAGAAATCGAAGAGGCGTTTGCTTTCTCAAAAGTTGGGCTGCTCAAAGACCACGAAGGCCGATCTCAAAAATCGAAGAGGCGCTCGCTTTCTCAAAAGCTGGGTCTCCCAGAGACCACGAGGGCCGATCTCAGAAATCGAAGAGGCACCTACTTTCCCAGCCTTTTCCAGCCTTGTCAGCACCTGTCACACGCACACTCAGTTTTGCGGAAATTATGGGCATTCTGTCAAAGACTTCTGGGGAAGTAGAAAACACATGAATCTTACTGTTCAATCACCCACTTCTCACACGCAACAATAGCTCATGGGTACCACAGATAACTTTACCAAAGTTCTCTGCCAAAGTTGAGCACGTGAAGCTTGCAGCTCCCACTACATCGCTCTGACCAAGAAGGGTAAAAGAATAGCAAAGAAACAGCACTAACAAAGTTTAGACCCATAAATTTTGAAGGTCTAGCTACCATATTATTACCCACAAGGGTAAAGGAACAGTACCACTGCTGGATAATTGGAAAGTCCCTGTGTGTCAACCTCTGTGCTTCGTGGCAAGGTAGACTAGCAAACATGCCCAACCTTTACTCACATTCGAGAAAACACTCCCAATAAGATTGCTTGCTCCAAAATCGAAGAGGCACCGTCCTCCGAATCTCGAGAGCCAGACTCCCAACATGACTACTTTCTTAAAAATCGAAGAGAGGGTAAAGGAACAGTACCATTGCTGGATAATTGGAAAGTCCCTGTGTGTCAACCTCTGTGCTTCGTGGCAAGGTAGACTAGCAAACATGCCAAACCTTTACTCACATTCGAGAAAACACTCCCAACAAGATTGCTTGCTCCAAAATCGAAGAGGCACCGCCCTCCGAATCTCGAGAGCCAGACTCCCAACATGATTACTTTCTCAAAAATCGAAGAGACACTGCTCCCCGAATCTCGAGAGCCAGACCCCCAGCATGATTGCTTTCTCAAAAATCGATGAGGCATCGTTCTCCGAATCAATCGAAGAGGCGCTCGCTTTCTCAAAAGCTGGGCTGCTCAGAGACCACGAGGGCCGATCTCAGAAATCGAAGAGGCACCTACTTTTCTAGCCTTGTCAGCACCTGTCACACGCACACTCAGCTTTGCAGAAATTATGGGCATTCTGTCGAAGACTTCTGGTGAAGTAGAAAGCACATGAATCTTACTGTTCAATCACCCACTTCCCACACGCAACAATAGCTCATGGGTACCACAAATAACTTTGCCAAAGTTCTCTGCCAAAGTTGAGCACGTGAAGCTTGCAGCTCCCACTACATCGCTCTGACCAAGAAAGGTAAAAGAATAGCAAAGAAACAGCACTAACAAAAGTTTAGACACATAAATTTTGAAGGTCTAGCTACCATATTATTACCCACAACTGTAAAGGAACAGTACCACTGCTGGATAATTGGAAAGTCCCTGTGTGTCAACCTCTGTGCTTCGTGGCAAGGTAGACTAGCAAACATGCCCAACCTTTACTCACATTCGAGAAAACACTCCCAATAAGATTGCTTGCTCCAAAATCGAAGAGGCACCGTCCTCCGAATCTCGAGAGCCAGACTCCCAACATGACTACTTTCTCAAAATCGAAGAGAGGGTAAAGGAACAGTACCATTGCTGGATAATTGGAAAGTCCCTGTGTGTCAACCTTTGTGCTTCGTGGCAAGGTAGACTAGCAAACATGCCCAACCTTTACTCACATTCGAGACAACACTCCCAACAAGATTGCTTGCTCCAAAATCGAAGAGGCACCGCCCTCCGAATCTCGAGAGCCAGACTCCCAACATGATTACTTCCTCAAAAATCGAAGAGACACTGCTCTCCGAATCTCGAGAGTCATACCCCCAGCATGATTGCTTTCTCAAAAATCGAAGAGGCATCGTTCTCCGAATCTCGAGAGCCAGATACCACAGACCACTTTTTCAAAGTGCTCTGACAGAGTTAAAACATGTGAAACTGGCAGCTCCCACTACCGTGCTATGACCAAGCAGGGTAAAGGAATAGCATTACTACTTGTTGTTAGGGAGACTCCTATATATGTCGACCTCCATCCCCAACGGACAGGCAGACCTGCAAAAATGCTCAACCCTTCATCATATCTGAGAGGGCACTCCCAACGAAGCCTTTCGAAATATTCAGCTTTCTTTCCCCCCGATAATACCTCTGCAAACAAGCTATACTAGAGCAAGAATATCTCATATCATCAGGGTTAAAAGCAAGAGTATCCCATATCATGCTTTTTCCCTGTCTTTTCTTTTGGCCTTGTTTTTACCTGCAAGACAAGGAGAAAGAGAGCAATCAGTCAGCACTTGGAATCAAGCTTCCAGCCAGGAACTGACTGCCTGGAACCCCTTACCTGATTACTTACCTGGCATTGCTCTCGAGTACTCATCTTCAACATCTTATGTTTCCAGGGAAGATTCCGCATCTGCTTGAGGAACAGATAGGGCAAGTGCGAAGGATACAAGGAAGCATGTGGAGACAAGCGTAACAGCACACGTGCCGATACATTCATTACTCTGTCAAAAGCAAAAGTATCCCATATCAGCAGGGTGAAACGTACTCTAGATTTGGTGGACTTGTTTTGACCCTCAAATTCTTCAGTCGGCCTTATACTCTGGAGGAAACCAGAAAACCCTCCAGCTCAGTTCAAGAATAAGCCTGTGGAAAGTTACTTCTTCAAAAGCAAAAGTATCTCATATCATCTCTTCTCATTTTTCTTCTCTTTATCCTTCATGCTGCTGCAAGATGGGGAGAAGGTGAACAATCAGTCGGAGCTCTGATTGCTTACCTTGTCTGTCACCTCTTTCAGCAGACCCCCTAGCTCGGCGACTTGGGGGACTCCTACTACATGGTTTGTATCGCGCTTGACCAAGCCTGAAACTACAAGTAAGCTTCAAGTGAAATTGATACATTACCTTGTGCATCTCCACCAGTTAAAGATACCACCCCTGGATGGAGGAAGAGTACTTCCAGAGAAGATGCCACATCTACCTATGAGACAGATAAGGCAAGTCAAGACGACACCACACTCCGATACTTAGAAGTTTCGTGATTACGAGATCATTCTCCCACAATATTTCCTAATGTCATTTGTACTAAATCATTCACTTGTACTCACTAAATGAGAGCTTGAACCTATGTACTTGTGTAAACCCTTCACAATTAATGAGAACTCTTCTATTCCGTGGACGTAGCCAATCTGGGTGAACCACGTACATCTTGTGTTTGCTTTCCTATCTCTATCCATTTATATACTTATCCACACTAATGACCGGAGCAATCTAGCGAAGCTCACAAAAAGCGATCGTTTTCGCTACCTAGGATCTATCTTGCAAGAGAACGGAGAATTAGATGGAGATCTCAACCATAGAATACGAGCTGGATGGAAAGAGTGCATCCGGCGTGTTGTGTGACCGTCGTAGGCCACTGAAGCTCAAGGGAAAATTTTATAGGACGGCAATAAGGCTAGCGATGTTGTATGGCACAGAATGTTGGGTGGTGAAGCATCAACACGTACACAAAATGGGTGTAGCGGAGATGAGGATGCTTCGTGGGATGTGTGGGCACACGAGAAAGGATAAGATTGGGAATGAGGATATCCGAGGTAAAGTAGGAGTAGCCGAAATTGTAGGAAATATGAGAGAAAATCGGCTCCGGTGATTTTGAACATGTGCAAAGAAGGCCGACTGACGCTCCGGTTCGAAGATGTGACTACGGGACAGAGGTTCAGGGCCGAAGGGGTAGAGGAAGACCTAGGACAACTTTGGAAGAGACTCTAAGAAAAGACGTAGAGTACTTGGATCTAACGGAGGACATGACACAAAACCGAGCGCAATGGCGTTCTAGGATTCATATAGCCGACCCCACTTAGTGGGAAAAGGCTTTGTTGTTGTTGTTGTTGTTTGAATGAGCAGAAGCTCAATTAAATTTGCAAAGCCTAAAAAGTACTCCCAAACAAAGAAAGGAAAAAACTATGTATATCAAAAGCACAAACTAGTAGATGATAGATAATTAGCTAACCTAGATTCTTCAGTAGGAATCCAGTTCCAGTATCGCCTATCTTCGATCCCAGTTATCGCCATCCCCTTGGCAGAAACCGACATGCAAACCCTCCCTGTGACCCTGTCTATCCACACTACCTGCAAAACACACCAAACACATCAAAAAAAAAAAAGAACAAATTCAGATATCACCAAACCTAAAACCCTAAATTGCAAAATTACCCCAAGACAATCAACCCAAAACCCTAATTCCCAATCACAAACAAACAACCCACCTTATTGCCATCGTCGAAGGGTACAGGGCGGGAGAGCATAGCAAAGATGTCCTTTTTAGAGAGATTTTGGTACCTCTGAGGAGGCACCAAATCGAGTAGATCATGGTAATTTGGGGGCAACTTGGATTCCCAAACCGAATCAGACGACGCCGCACCGCGAAACGCCCTGTTGAGCCTCGCAAGATTGCAAATCTCAGGCGGAGTCAGGTACATGAAGACGCAGGCCACACAGCTCTCCGGTATGTCGCCAAGACCCGGTCCATGACCAGACCCGTTCGCCCCCTCCGTCAGGTTCGAGAGCGAAGCCCCCATATCCTCTCCTCCTAGATTTCACTGTATCTACAGAGACTGTTGTGCTCCAATCAGGTCATGGCGTCCAACGCCGATATGTTTGTAAGGCGGAGAATCGAAGAAATGGATGGGTGGGTTTTCTTAGGGTTTTGAGGAAGATGGTGGGTGTTGTGTGGCGATTTGGAGTGTTTGGTTAGTGAGAAAGTGTAGTGGAAAATTCTAGCATGGGTTTTTGGGTTTGTGATGGGTTTTCTCGTCAATCATATTTTCCGGGAAAATTTTGCAAGGTGGGGAAGTCAGGGAAAGTTGGAAGGGACGGAGGAGCTGAGGGGAGGGAGGGAGGATGCAATTTCGCTCCCCACCATTAATTACTTACCGTGTAGTGTATTACAACCCATATTTTTTTTATTACGTTATATTTAGATGGATATTGTTTTTATTCTTGTATATTGCTGGACGATGATATCTCCGCTTAGTTGTGTTTCTATATATATATATATATTAATGATAAAAATTAAAACTGAAAAAAAAAATCTGGAAAATTAAAAATAAAATTTAAAAATGGAATAAACCCTAACTAGTTGTAATCATGAAAACAAACTACCTACAGACTTTGAGCCAATAACAAAAACAATGAAATCTCTTCTTAATTTGCTAATGGAGTCTGCAAAGCTTGGATGAGATTGTTGCCGAAAGTCTCCCTACTATCTACAGAAAAATCACCATTAGGTAAGCAAAACACAATCATATATTCGTTATTATTGTTCACATATGTAGATAGATTAATCAGGTTTTTGCAATTTTTTTTTTCGTTTTGTCAGTTCATTAGTTGATGATTTTTCTACCCATTTGGTGCCCTTGTATCATTGTTGGCCTATGAATTTGGTCAATATGTTCCAATTCTTCAAGCAGTTCTAGGGTTTTCTCTAGCCATGAGTTAATTAATACTCTCCAGTAAAACACCAAATCTATTAAAAAAATATGAGAAAAGAACTACTTTGAGTCTACATTGTAGAAGCATTAAAACAATCGTTAATAAAAAAAATTGCAGATGACTGAATATGGACCTTTGGATCCATGTCCTTTAATGGATTCCTTTAAACCTGCAGATGACTTTTGTGATTAAAAAAAAAACCATGATTTAAGACCCTGTGGTGGAATCTCTTAGGATTTAGGCCCAAAATTAAAAATTATGTCAACTCTCCATTAGTCATACATATTAGGCTAAAACGGAACTCTCCGTTAAATGTTAGCACGTGGAGCTTATATGTGAGACTAACTTTATTTTTTTAGTTTCACATGTGAGCCTCATGTACTAATAATTAACAGAGACTAGACAAAATTTATAATTTTAGGCCTAAATCCTAACATAATTCACCACATGGTCTTAAATCCTAATTTTTTTTTACCACATAGCTTATCTTCTAAGGGTTTGCTTGGCATTGCTATGCTTTTAAAAAAATTAAAAAATAAAAAATAAAAAAGTTGTTTCTAATGTGTTGTGAGAATAAATAGCTCTAAAATAAAGTTGTTGAGTGTTTGGTAAACTTTATCTAAGTATTTGGTAAACTTTTATATAAATGATAGGAGCATATTTATGCAACTTAGTTAGCTTGTTTTCTTGCATTTTCGTAGTTAGTTTCTACTTATTATAATGTTTTAAGCTATTTTCGTGTGTTTATAAGTCTAAATGACAAAGTTGGCAAGAAAGTGCATTTTGGAGCATTTTAGAGCAGTTTTGGGCTGGAATGGATAACTTACGTATGGAGCAAGATGGATGGACGAATTTGAAGACCAAAGATGTCAAGGAATGTGCTAAAGAGTTGAAGAAATAAATCCAAGACAAAGAAGATAAGGAATCAGCTCAAAAGAAGGAATATTATCCAAAACCTTATCCGACCTTATCTTATCCAAACAAACCTTATCCGACCTTATCTTATCCAAACAAACCTTATCTTATCCTATCCTAATCTTATCATGCCTTAAATCCAGTTGCGAGGAGACCTAAATACCTGATTTCTAGAAGTCTTATCTGTTCCTACATTGGTGCCACATGTTTTAGGCCTTGTTCTTCTAAAAATCAGCCACATAACACTTCTTCTATAATTCCCTACAAATATGGCGCCTCCCCCTCTTCTAGAAGCTCTAGAACTTGCAATCCTTTTCCTTCTTGATTTTTGCCAAACCCTAGTCCTTTTCCCTCTTGAATTAGGTTGAATTTATACCCTTCCTTGCAGGAATTTGTGCTGTGTAACTCTAGCCTAATTCCCCTTGGTTTCTGATTGTTTTAACCCATTCCACTTGGGTTTTGGTTACATAATCCTATTCCTACTCAGCCTTATGCCATGCTTAGCCTATAAATACGTCATTCTGTACAAATCAGATCACCAACCCCATATTCATTCTACACCACACATACAAGAGCCAAAACATCAGAAAATACATACTTGTGCGTAGATTTGCAAGGAAGGAAGGAGATGAGACCCTTGGAGTCATGCCTTGCCATTCAAGCTTGGATTGCTGGACGTTCCTAGGTGTATTCTATCCTTAGTTTTAGTTTAATGTTTGTTTTAATTTGGTTTTATGTTTTCAAAGACATGAG
This sequence comes from Malus domestica, assembly GCF_042453785.1. Classification (NCBI taxonomy): domain Eukaryota; kingdom Viridiplantae; phylum Streptophyta; class Magnoliopsida; order Rosales; family Rosaceae; genus Malus; species Malus domestica. Next base: position 14,489,969 of record NC_091672.1, read on the forward strand.
GAACTAATTTCTTTTTAGTTAGAGGTGAATTCAAAGCGGATTATATGTTTTATATGAATTGATTACATCCAATTATTGTTTCTTGAGTCTTGAATGTGATTTTCTTATCTGAGTTATTAAAACTTGTTTATGTATGTTGATTGAGGATGCATACTTAGTTTGCATGCATGAACTTGATGCTAGAGTATAAAGGAGTTTCACCTAATTGTTATGAACTTATATTCACAAATAGTGGAAGTCACTAGTCATGATTGTGTTAAGTAAATCCTTGGCAGGAGTATCATGCTTTTCATAGTTACGAATGCCTCAGCAATGCTTATGGCTTTCAAAGAACTTAATGACCTTTGATATGTTTTTCTATCATGCTTTTCATAGTTAGGGAACTTGAGAAGGATAATTTGGTTGTGATGTGTATCTATTCCAATTCAATGAGTTAAGGAAAATCTGATGGTTAATTTGTGATGTCACGGTTAACTTGGGGTGTTGTCATTCATAGTCTAAGGGAACAATACTGGAAATTGGTTTATATGCATATGTCATGTGTGGAGAATGATCATCTGGCTAAGTTTTCACCATTCAAACCACCTAATTTACTTTGTTTTGTAATCTGTTTAGTTTAGTTAAATTTCGTCCAAATCAATCCCCATTTTAATTAAGTGTCTTAGATTAGTTAGAAAAGTGTTTAAATCTATCCAATTTAGTGGTTTGAGTCTTACTAGTCTTAAATTCGTCCAAATAGCTCCCTAGAGTCTGTTTTGAGTCTTTTTAACTTAGTTTTACTGTTTTGAGTGTTTTGAGTCTGTTTTGAGTCTATAGAGTCTAGTTTAATGTTTTTGAGTCTTATTTGTGTTGATTAGCAGCCCTAGTTAATCCCCAGTCTAGAACGATCTATACTTGCTTAATACTACAATTACATGTTTAATAGGGTTTAATTTGTGTGTCAAGTTAATTTTCACATCAAATTTTGGCACCGTTGTCGGGAATTAGCAAAATTGCTAATCACCCTATTTTGTTTATTTTACTGTTGATATTTGATTTCGTTTTCTTTCTTTGATTTTAGGTACTAGAGAAGTAAGACATGACAATTGCTAATCTTTAAGCTCAAATAACGAATCTTACTTCTCAGTTAACGCAATATATCGAAAGGGCCACAAGGCAAAGTGTCCCCACATTTGGTGCGTCTTATAGGCAAGAATATCAAGCAAATCAATGTCCACAAAGAGGCTGGGAGAATGTCAATACCTGGGTTTATCAATATCATAATCAATCAGGGAACAATTTGTTTTCTAACATGTACAATTCAGATTGGAGTGATCATTCAAACTCTATGTGGTGGGAATCTTAACAAGTTCAACACGAAGGATATTGGTAGCCATATGAGGAGTTCTATTCAAAACCTGCGCAGCTTCCACAACCGCATATACAATATGCCTAACCAAACTCAGGTTCGTCAATAGATTGTGCTCAAATTATTGATGAATTAATTTCTTTAACGTAGGGCCAACAAAATCAAGCCAAGGAGATGAGTGACATGAAGAAGCAAATAAGGCAGATTTCAGAGTTCCTTGGGCAGTTTAGAGAACAAGGCAAACTTCCTAGTTCAACCGTTGTGAATCCAAATGGAGGATTTGAAACCACCAGCGCTATCACATTAAGAAGTGGAAAAGAGGTTGGAACCAGCCCTAAAATGTCAAAATCTAGCCAAGAGGAGGATGAAAAGTTGTAGCAAGAAGATGAAACATTGGACAAACCCACGGCAAGGGTAGAACAACCCTTGCCGCAGCCTCCTAAGCTCTATATGCCATCCAAAACAAGCAAGGTAAGTACAAATTCGAATTTTTCTAGTTCTATTCCACTAAATGTGCCCTTTCCTGGCAGGTTTATGCAAGCTAGGAAAGAAGGATGAAAAAGACATTCTGGAGACGTTTAGGAAAGTGCATATCAATATCTCGCTCCTTGATGCTATAAAGCAAATCCCGAAGTACGCTAAGTTTTTTAAGAAGCTTTGTACAACAAGGAAATGGATTCGGGAAAAAAAGGTGGTACATGTAAGTGAGAATGTCTCTGTAATGTTGCAAAGAAATATGTCACCTAAATGCAAAGATCCAAGTAGTTTCACTAACCCTTGTGTAATTGGTAATAAAAGGTTTGAACATGCTATGCTAGATTTAGGTGCTTCCATTAATGTCATGCCATATTCTGTTTATGGATCTATGAATCTAAGAGAGCTTAAAAATGATGGTGTTATTATTTAATTAGCCGATCGATCTAATGCATACCCGAAAGGAGTTTTGGAAGATGTTTTGGTGCAGGTAGACCACCTGTTTTTCCTGCAAATTTCTACGTGCTTGACATGGAGGACTCAAGCCACTCTCCACCATCGTCAATCTTACTTGGACGACCTTTCATGAAAACAACCCATACAAAGATTGACATGGCCAAGGGAGCCTTAACTATGGAGTTTGGTGACGATATGATTAACTTTAAAGTTTCTGAATCTGTTACGAATCCTAATGATGTTCGTTCTTGTTTTGTCATAGATGTGATTAAAAATTTAGGGCAAGAACGTTCAGCAGCACCAATCAAAGAATGATGTATCTCGAACTACCAACGAAGAGGGAATTGAAGTAAAGCACAAGGAACACGCCTCAACCCTCAAACCATCAAATCTGGCCGAGAGCACCTCTTGCACATCTGTTAACTGTGCTGCCACTTCATTGCAGCACATTGGTGAACCACCTATTCCAATTTTCATTCCCATTTCAAATAATAGGTTGTTACCTTCTTTGGTGCAGGTATCCAATCGAATCCAAGATGGTGGGAGCGTTTACATTGACTTTAGGAAGCTCAACGCCACAATCAAGAAGAATCACTATCCCCTTTCGTTCATAGATCCAATGCATGGAAGTTTTGAGAAGCGTGTCGTGAAGGATGTACCCCTCCCTACCGTGAGCCCTAATGAAGCTTACAAGGAGGTATCGTCCGGCTAAAAGATGTTAAAGCAAGCGCTTCTTGAGAGGCAACCCATGTGAATAAAAAAGAACTAGGAAGCTCCAGCATCATAACCAGATTTGCGTTCTTAAACTCTACTCTTTCTTGCTTTTACTTTGCCATGTTTGTCATGTTTGTTCGTTGTGTCGTGTGCTTGTTTATGTGTGAGTCTATGTTTGAAACATTGAGGACAATGTTTGGTTTAAGTGTAAGGGGTAAACAAGTGTTTTTATTGAAAATTCGTGGGTTTTTAGCACCTAGCACCACTAGAGTTGTTTCTCATTGTTTTTAAGTGTTTTTAGTGTGTTTTGAAAGAAAAATACGAAAATTTGAAAAAAAAAATATAGAAAAAGTTTTGAAAAACCCAAAAAGAGTCGTTTTAGAGTTGTTTTTGTGTGTTTGTTTGTGTCTTAGGGTACCTTCCAACACAATGATGAGGATTTAGTTTTTAATTACATGACTGTTAAAGAAAAATTACAAACATGGGTGGAAGTTTGATATACTCTTTGGTTTATACTTGGTTGTAGTTGTCATTAAGGAATTCACATGTAATCACAAAGGAAAAAAATCAGTTTTTGTAACATGCTTGAAGGAAAGAACTCAAACTAACGCTACAACCCTAAGAAACTTGAGCCTAAACGTTATTTGGAGAGTTATTAATCTGTGATTTCTTGTTTTCTAAAGTCGTTGCATGATCTCATTATTCTTTGCTTGGTTGCTACTTAGAATGCGTTTTATCACTTTAGTTCCAAATACTAGAACTCATGCCCGTTTCATTCAAAGCTTAAAATTGAATGCATAACATATAACAAGATAAAGTTTTTTAGTAGTTACCACCAGAGCCAAAAAGTCTTCATCCCATGCATTTGTTTTGTAGGTTTAACCTCTTTGAGCCTTATTTAGCCTATTTTTGTTGTTAGCCACATTACCTCGACCTAGCCTAGAATAGGACTATCCATATCCTTGTTCTTAAAGTATAGTGGAGCATGACTTAGAGAGAATTCCTTGTGATCAAACATATTTCAGAAATCAAGTGTGGGGGAAGGTTATGTACACGAGTAGAAAGAGAAAAAAAAAAGAAAAAAAAACGTGAAAAAGAAGAAAAAGTGGAAAAAGAAAGAAAAAAAGTTGTGAAATAAATGAGAAAGAACTCACAACTATTGGTTGTTGAAGAAAAGGTCCAAAAAGTTTGAATATGACCCTAAGTATGTACGAAATCCCCTTAGTGTTTCAAGTTATTTGCTGCATTCAAGAGTGAATTCTAAGTTGATTTCATTACTTTGCTTACTATTGCTTTAAGAACCTTTGTTTATCCTTGCCTTTCCTTGTTGGCCAATACCCTTAGCCCCGTTACAACCTTTAGACTTTAATCTTGGTTGCTGTGTGTTTCAATATGTGGAGTTTGGGATTGGTATGAGCATATGGTATCCCTGGTTCTCGTGTCTAAGTAGTGGCATTCCGTTCATGAGATAATATATATATATATATATATATATACATGCATTAATAATTTCAGAAAGTGCCTTCTTTGATTATAACATATGTGAGTGCTAGTCTACATGTTTGCATCAATCTTTTCACATATAACTAGTGTAAGCAGTGTAGTCAGAAAATCTGTGTGAAAATAGAGAGTATATCTGGTGAGGAATTGAGGGAATTCTCTAAGGCATGTTACTACATTCAAAATGTTGTTTTAATTGATTAAATGTGAGCTAGCGAGTGGTGACTATGATTAAGTGTGTGCTCGAGGGTAAGGATAACTAAAATATGTGGGAGTAGTGATTTTTAACGTGTCATGTTTCATTGGAAATCCCTGAGGCGAATGTTGGAAGGTCTAGGTTATGTTTTGCTCGAGGATTAGCAAAAGCTAAGTGTGGGGGAATTTGAGAGGAGCATATTTATGCAACTTAGTTAGCTTGTTTTCTTGCATTTTCATAATTAGTTTCTACTTATTATAGTGTTTTAAGCTATTTTTGTGTGTTTGTAGGTCCAAATGACAAAGTTGGCAAGAAAGTGCATTTTGGAGCATGTTAGAGCAGTTTTGGGTTGAAATGGATAACTTACTTATGGAGCAAGATGAATGGACGAATTTGAAGACCAAAGATGTCAAGGAATGTGCTAAAGAGTTGAAGAAATAAATCCAAGACAAAGAAGATAAGGAATCAGCTCAAAAGAATGAACATTATCCAAAACCTTATCTGACCTTATCTTATCCAAACAAACCTTATCTTATCATATCCTAATCTTATCATGCCTTAAATCTAGCTACAAAGGGACCTAAATACTTGATTTCTAGAAGTCTTATCTGTTCCTACATTGGTGCCGCATGTTTTGGGCCTTGTTCTTCTAAAACTCAGCCACATAACACTCCTTCTAGAATTCCCTACAAATATGGTGTCTCCCCCTCTTCTAGAAGCTCTAGAACCTGCAATCCTTTTCCTTTTGGATTTCTGCCAAACCCTAGTCTTTTTCCCTCTTGAATTAGATCGAATTTATCCCCTTCCTTGCAAGAATTTGTGCCGTGTAACTCTAGCCTAATTCCCCTTGGTTTCTGATTATTTTAACCCATTCCACTTGGGTTTTGGTTAGACAATCATATTCCTACTAAGCCTTATGTCGTGCCTAGCCTATAAATACATCATTCTGTCGCAAAAATCAGATCACCACCCCCATATTCATTCTACACCACACATACACGAGCCAAAACATTAGAAAATACATACTTGTGCGCAAATTTGCAAGGAAGGAAGGAGAGGAGACGCTTGGAGTTGTGCCCTGCCATTCAAGCTTGGATTGCTGGACATTCCTAGGTGTATTATATCCTTAGTTTTAGTTCAATGTTTGTTTCAATTTGGTTTTATGTTTTCAAAGACATGAGGAACTAATTTCTTTTTAGTTAGAGGTGAATTCGAAGCCATGATTATATGCTTTATATGAATTGATTACATCCAGTTATTGTTTCTTGAGTCTTGAATGTGATTTGCTTATCTGAGTTATTAAAACTTGTTTATGTATGTTGATCGAGAATGCATACTTAGTTTGCATGCATGAACTTGATGCTAGAGTATAAGGGAGTTTCACCTAATCGTTATGAACTTATATTCACAAGTAGTGGAAGTCACTAGTCATGATTGTGTTGTAAATCCTTAGGAGGAGTATCATGCTTTTCATAGTTACGAATGCTTCGTCAATGCTTATGGTTTTCAAAGAACTTAATGACCTTTGATATGTTTTTCTATCATGCTTTTCATAGTTAGGGAACTTGAGAAGGATAATTTGGTTATGATGCATATCCCGTCCAATTCAATGAGTTAAGGAAAATCTGATAGTTAATTTGTACTGTCACGGTTAACTTGGGGTGTTGTCATTCATAGTCTAAGGGAACAATACTAGAAATTGGTTTATATGCATATGTCATGTGTGGAGAAGGATCATCTGGCTAAGTTTTCACCATTCAAATCACCTAATTTACTTTGTTTTGCAATCTATTTAGTTTAGTTAAATTTCGTCCAAATCAATCCCCCTTTTAATTAAGTGTCTTAGATTAGTTAGAAAAGTGTTTAAATCTATCCAATTTAGTGTTTTGAGTCTTACTAGTCTTAAATTCGTCCAAATAGCTCCCTAGAGTGGGGAGAAGTTTCAAATTGCTATTTTATAAGGAAAAAAACTCACAACATTACTCTATACTAAAAGCTAGCTAAAAAACATTATTCATTAGCAATATTTTGACAAAATTGCCCTTATTTTTTTTCTTTCTTTTTAATTTATTTATTTTGTTTTTTGGGAAAAACTATCCAAAAATCCTCAAATACTTCCTTTTAACCATTAGGACATAGAATTTTGAGAAACCCTAAAATATCAGAGAAAAGCATTCCTTACACTATTGAAAGTGGTCCAGGAAAATATAGCAAAATGCAGAACATGCAGTAAGTTCACGTGGCCATTATCAAAACAAAAGCAAAAGGAGACAAAGCAAAAAGAAGACAAATAATTTAGTCCACGTTTTAGAAACAGTACAGACACTTTCAAGAAATTCAGAAAAAGTGGAAGCAAAAAGTGAAAAATCATCATGAAAAATTTGACAAGTACCTAAGGAGATGTCCACACCATTCATTTGTAAAGAATTTTTGTACAATAGTATCTTCATTCATATATATAAGAGAGGCCTTCATTGTAGTATGGGCAAGTAGGGATCGTTCTAAGTAGCGGATTAGGAGGGATGCTAATCAACACAAATTAAACTTAAAAACTGAAAAATAAGCTAGACTAACACAAAATAAGAACTGAGGGGGTTTTTGGACGAGTTTTAACAAAAATAAAGTAAATAGCATCAAACGAATTAGGTCTTGTACAAGATATAAGTGAAAGGCTAGCTAGAGAATTGTTCTCCACACATGAAACATATGCATACAAATCGATTTCCAGTTATTATTTCTATAAACCATGAATGACAATGCCCCAAATTAACTGTGAACTGCACAAATTAACTCTAAGATTTTCCTAGGTTTATTGAATTGGACTCAGCCACGCAATCAAATTATTCTTCTCGAGTTCCCTAACTATGAAAAACATGATAGAGATACATCTCGAAGGTCATTAAGTTCTGTGAAAATCACGAGCATTGACGAAGCATTCGTAACTATGAAAAGCATGAAACTCCTGCCAAGAATTTACTTAACTCAATCATGACTAGTGAATTTTCGCACAAATCCAACACCATTTAAACACCAAAAATGTCAACCCATATGCTATCCAAGCCTGCTGTCCAATCCAAGTCCAAAACTGCTCCAAGTTGCTCCATTTTGCCATTTATTGTTATCTTTCCCAATTGGACCTACAATAATACGAAAATAACATAAATTACCAAAATAAATGGCAATTATCTAAGTAAATGCAAAGAAATAAGATAAGAAAGTCGCATAAATATGCTCCTATCAAATTCCCCCACACTTAGCTTTTGCTAGTCCTCGAGCAAAACAAAGAAAATAAAACAAAACCTAAACCTTTCAACAATTGCATCAGGGATTTCCAATGAGACATGACATGTTAAAAATCACTACTCACATAGATTTTAGCCATCCTTACCCTCGAGCTTATACTTAATCAGATTTTAGCCATCCTTACCCTCGAGCTTATACTTAATCGCAGTAACCACTCACTAGCTCGCATTTAATCAATTAAAACAACATTTGAAAGTAGTAACATGCCTTAGAGAATTCACTCAATTCCTCACTGGATATACTCTCTATTTTCACACAAATTTTCTGACTACACTCCCTATACTAAGTATATGTGAGAAGATTGATGTAAACATGTAGACTAGCACTCACATATGTTATAAAAAAGAAGGTACTTTCTGGAATTATTAATACAAACATGTATATGATCTCATAAACGGAATGCCACTACTTAGAAGCGAGAACCAGGAATTTCATATGCTCGTACGAATTTCAAACTCCACATATTGAAACACACAACAACCAAGATAAAAGTCTAAGGGTTATAATGAGGCTAAGGTATTGGCTAACAAAGAAAGGTTAAGGATAAACAAAGGTTCTTAAAGTGATAGTAAGCAAAGTAATGAAATCAACACTTAGAATTCAACTTTTGATTGCAGTACCCAACTTTAAACACAAAGGGAAGATTCATATAACTTTAGGGTCAAATTCACATTTTTGGACCCTTCTTCAACAACCAACACTTATGAACTCATTCTCACTTCTTTTCAACCTCTTTTTTTTCCTTTCTCTACTTTTTTTTTGAAACATAAAACATAAGCACTACACTTCACCGGATTCAAAAGAACAAATCCTTCCCCCACACTTATTTCTTTGCAGATCGTAGATCAAAACGAATTCCCAACAAGTCATGCTTCACTATTCTTTAAGAACAGGGGTATGAATATTCCTATGCTAGGCTAGGTAGGGATAATGCAGGCTTACAAAGAAAATAGGCTAAATAAGGCTCAAAGAGTTTAAACCTACAAAACATATGCAAGGGATAAGGCTTTTTGGCTCTGGTGGTAACTAAACAACTTCATCTTATTATTTGTTATGCAATCAATTTTATTCTTTGAATGAAACAGGCATGAGTTCTAGTATTTGGAACTAAAATGATGAAAAAGCATTCTAAGTAGCAACCAAGCAAAGAAATAATGAGATCATGCAATGACTTTAGAAAACAAGAATATCACAGATTAATAACTCTCCAAACAAAGAATAGGCTCAAGTTTCACAGGGTTGTAGCGTTAGTTTGAGTTTCTTCCTTCAAGCATGTTACAAAAACAGATTTTTTTTCTTTGTGATTACATGTGAATTTGTAAATGACAACTACAACTAAGTATTAACCAAAGAGCATATCAAACTTCCACCCGTGTATGTAACTTTCTTTAACAGCCATGCAATTAAAAACCAAATCCTCATCATTGTGTTGGAAGATACCCCAAGACACAAACAAGCAACAAAAACGACTATTTTTTGGTATTTTCTCAAAAAGTTTCAATTATATATATATATATATGTATATGTATATATATACACGACACACAATAAAACACTTTAAAACAGTGAATAACAACGTTATTAGTGATAGGTGGTGAAATTCGAAGATAAGTCATGAAAAGCAATATGTTTACCCCCCAACACTTGAACCAAACATTGTCCTCAATGTTTCAAAACTAAACTTAATCAAGAAAGCAACAAAAGAGAACTAGCAAACAAGACAATCATGGCAAAACAATAAAAATAAGGGTAAGAGAAAGAAAATTTGGTTGCATGAGCTGGAAATTCCATGGTCTCTTTATTTGAACACATAGGTTGCCTCCCAAGAAGCCCTTGCTTTAACGTCTTCCAGCCGGATGATACCTCCATTTAAGCTTCACTAGGACCAACGGCATGGAGAGGTACATCCTCCACGACATGCTCCTCAAAACACTCATAGTAAAGCTTCAAATGGTGTCCATTCACTTTGAATTCATGTCCCATCTTTAAACTTTGAATTTGGACTGCACCATAGGGAAAGACATTAGTAACAACAAAAGGACCAATCCATTTAGAGCGCAACTTACCTGGAAACAATTGAAGGCGAGAGTTGAAAAGCAACACTTTCTGCCCTACAGAAAATGTCTTACTACGGATCATCTTATCATGGATAGCCTTTGTTTTCTCCTTGTAAATATCAGTGTTCTCATAAGCCTTATTCCGAATTTCCTCAAGCTCATTCAATTGTAACTTCCTATGAAGACCAACAACATCAATGTCTATGTTGAAAGTCTTAACTGCCCAATGTGCACGATGCTCTAACTCAACTAGAAGATGACATGGTTTCCCATAAATAAGTCGAAAATGAGACATTCTAATTGGTGTTTTGTAGACAATACAATATGCCCACAATACATCATTCAAACGCAAGCTCCAATCCTTTCAAGTTGGTCCAACTGTCTTTTCCAAGATTTGCTTGATTTCCTGGTTAGAAACTTTGGCTTGCCCACTCGTTTAAGGATGATAAGGTGTCGAAACCTTATGTGTGACATTATACTTTTTGAGCAGTGCCTCTATGGTTTGATTACAAAAGTGACAACCCTCATCACTTATAATTACTCTCGACATTCCAAACCTAGCAAAGATGTTAGTTTTGACAAAATCTGCAACCACTTTGGAATCATTAATACAGGTGGCTTTTGCTTCCACCCATTTCGAAACATAATCTACAGCAAGTAAAATATAATTGAAACCATGAGAGGAAGGAAAAAGGACCCATGAAGTCAATGCCCCAAACTTAAAAAATCTCAACAGAAAATATAGAAGTCTGCGACATTTGGTCTCTTGAACCTATATTGCCTATTCTTTGACAATGATCACAGGTCATGCAAAAGATTCTAGCATCCTTAATTATAGTAGGCCAATAAAATCCACATTCTAAAACTTTAAGTGATGTTCTTTGAGTACCAAAATGACCTCCATAAGCATAAGTGTGATAGAAAGTTAAGATTGAATTGAATTCAGAATGATGCACACACCTACGAATAATTTGATCAGGGAAATATTTCCACAAATAAGGGTCATCCCACACATAAAAAAGTTTATCACGTTGGTGCCCATTTATGGTGTTTGGAACTTGTTTAGACACAATATCAGCAAACCATGGCTCACTTACCTTAATGATCAGCAATTGTTCATCTGGGAATGCATCTGGAATAGGTAGAGGGTCTTCTTCATGTACCAAACGACTCAAATGGTCAGCTACTACATTCTTGCTTTTTTTTTTGTCTCGGATTTCCACGTTAAACTCCTGGAGAAGAAGCATCTAGCGAATAAGCCTCGGCTTGGCTTCTTTCTTCCTAAGTAAGTACTTCAAAGCTGTGTGGTTAGAGTAAATTATAACTTTAGTTCCAAGTAAATAAGAACGAAACTTATCTAAAGCAAACACAACAACAAAGAGTTCTTTTTCAATGGTGTAGTAATTCAATTGAGCATCATTCATGGTCAGAGAAGTGTAGTAGATGACATACGGCTTCTTGTCCCTAAGGCATAATCTAAAGCATTGCACATAAGCTTAAAAGGAAGACTCCAATCTGGTGGAACAATGATAGGTGCTGAAGTTAGCATCTTTTTGAGGTGATTGAATGCCTTCTCACATTCTTCATCAAACACAAACGGCACATCTTTTTGTAGAAGTCGGCACAATGGTGTTGAAATCTTTGAGAAATCTTTGATAAAACGTCTATAGAATCATGCATGTCCAAGGAAATAATGAACCTCTCTCACCGAAGTGGGAGAGGGTAAGTAGCGTAAGTAGCGTAAGTAGCATACAAGATCTATTTTAAATTTATCCACTTCAATTCCCTTTTCTGAAACTATATGACCTAAAACTATGCCTTGTTTTACCATGAAGTGACACTTTTCCCAATTTAAAACAAGGTTAGTTTCAATGCACCGTTTTAATATCAAAGTGAGATTAGTTAGACAATCATCAAAAGAATCACCAACGACACTAAAATCATGCATGAAAACTCCAATAATCTTCTTAACAAAATCTGAAAAGATACTTACCATGCATCTTTGAAAGGTGGCTAGTACATTACATAATCCAAATGGCATTCGAGGATAAGCAAAAGTACCAAATGAACAAGTAAAAGTAGTATTTTCTTGATCATCTGAAGCTATAACAATCTGATTATATCTTAAATAATCGTCAAGAAAGCAATAAAAAGAATGACTAGCTAACCTTTCAAGCATTTGATCAATGAATGGTAGAGAAAAAAGGTCTTTCCTTGTGGTGGTGTTAAGCTTCCTATAGTCAATACAAACTCTCCAACCTAGAGTGGGTACAAGTTCATTCTCTGCATTCTTTACCACAGTGACTCCAGATTTCTTTGGTACTACTTGAACCGATGAAACCCAACGATTATCCGAAATTGAATAAATGACTCCACAATCAAGAAGCTTGATGATATCCTTTTTCACAACTTCCATCATTGGAGGGTTGAGTCAGTGTTGAGCCTCTTGAGTTGGTTTAGCCCTCTCTTCTAGAAGTATGCGATGCATTCAGGTTATAGGGCTTATTCCCCTAATGTCAGCCAAAGTCCATCCAATGGTTGTCTTATACTATTTCAACACCCTAACCAGTTTCTCCTCCTCTAATGCTTTGAGTGTTGAAGAGAATATGATTGGAAAAGTCTCTTTATCTCCCAAGAAAACATACTTCAAATGATTTGGTAACGGTTTAAGCTTAAGAGAGGGTGCCTGAATCACTGAAGGTAACAACTTATTAGTAGAAACAGGAATTGGAATTAGAAGGGGAGGCTTACCAATATGTTGTGGCAAAGACTCAAGGGTAGCCACCATCTTGACAATTGCTGCATGATGAGGCTCGATCACATTGGTTTTGAGTCCAATTCCTTCGGCAATGGTTGTATCAAGGGCATCCCTATTTAAGAATTCGAGATATTCCTAAACCAAAGAATTAAATACATCAATAGAAAAACAAGAATGATTATTAATAGGATACCTTATAGCTTCAGAAATATTAAAGTCAATGACATCGCCATCAAATTCCATTATTAATGTCCCCTTGAACACATCTATCTTGGTTCGGGCCGTTTTCATGAAAGGTCTTCCAAGTAAGATTGGCAATGGTGTAGAATGGGCCGAATCTTCCATCTCAAGCACATAAAAATCTGCTGGAAAGATCAAGTGGTTAACCTACACCAAAACATCTTCCAAAACTCATTTCGGATTTGCATTAGAACGATCAACTAATTAAATAATAACACCATCATTTTTAAGCTCTCCTAGGTTCATAGATGCATAGATAGAGTAAGGCATGACATTAATGGAAGAACCTAAATCTTACATAGCATGTTCAAACTTGGTATTACCAATAACACAAGGGATTGTGAAACTACTTAGATCTTTGCATTTAGGTGGCAGTTTTCTTTGCAAAACTGTAGAGACATTTTCACTTACCCGTACCACTTCCTTTTCCGAGATTCGTCTCCTTGTTGTACAAAGCTCTTTAAAAAATTTAGCATACTTTGGAACTTTCTTTATTGCATCAAGAAGTGGGATATTGACTTGTACCGTCCTGAAGGTTTCTAAGATGTCTTTTTTATTCTCTTCATTCTCTTCTTTCTTTAGAACCCAGAAGGTCCGTCTATATCCACCTTGTTGTTGAGTTTGCTGAGGTTCCCTCCACTTCATATTTGGATGATCTCTCTAGCCCGGATTGTAGGTGTTGGAAAATGGGTCATTCCTTGGTTGATTTTGGCCTTGATAACCTATGCCATTGATCAGCATGGTATCCTTGCATAGAACACACGCCACATGCAGCTACACTTTGCACTTTGGATCCTTTAACAACCTGTGATATAAGAGTAGAGAGATTAGCTATTTGAGATTGAAGTTTTGAAATAGCACTTACCTCGTTAACTTGACTTGGCCGTGTATCTTCTCTTCCTCCCACTCTTTCGTATTGTTTTGCATTCAAGGCTCGATTTGCTATTAAGATCTTCATAGCAACTGGTGTTTTGTCAACCAAAGCACATCCTGCTGAAGCATCAAGCATTTTTCTCTCAAGTGGAAGTAATCATTCATAGAAATATTGAATTAAAAGCTCTTCCTTAATTTGATGTTGTGGACAAGATGCAACCAAAGTCTTGAAATGCTCATAATACGCTGGAAAGGATTCTCCTAGGCCTTGTTGAATTCCACTAATTTTCTTCCTCAAAAGAATGACTCTTGAAGTTAGAAAGAATTTCTCTAAGAATGCTTTCTTCATGCTTTCCCAAGAAGTGACGGTTCCAGGTGCTAATTCAAAGAGTCAATCTTTAGCCTTTTTCCAAAAGAGAGAATGGAAAGGCTTTCATCTTCAAAATATTTCCATCCACGTTAATTGGTGTCATACTGGAACATACTACTTCAAATTCCTTAAGATGCTTGTTCGGATCTTCCATGGATAGCCCATGGTATTTGGGAATGTGATGCAGCAAACTAGACTTTAATTCAAACTCATCAGTTTTGCCTTGAACTGCCCTAGGGTATTGTATGCAAAGAGGAACGGCATTGTCCAATCCTGAGGCTGAGAGCTCCTTGATTGTTCGATTGTCAACAACCATGTCTTATTCTTCTTCCTCTTCCTTAAATTCAAATTCAGAGCTAGAACTAGGTGGATTGCATTCTGGCTGCTTCCTCTTCATTATCAAAGTTCATTCAAAATCGTCGTCAAACTCCAATATATGCTCACGAACAGGTTGAGAACTTCAAGTCATAAACTAATACCTAAAACAAAGAAAATAAAACAAAACTACATTAGAAACATAAGGAAAAAAAACACAAACAGAAACAAAGGGGACGATTAGCAATTTTGGTAATCCCTGGCAATGGCACCAAAATTTGATGTGGTATAAACTAACACACAAATTAAACCTTATAATTTAGATGATTGTAGTATGAGCAAGTAGGGATCGTTCAAGGACGGGGATTATGAGGGATGCTAATCAACACAAATTAAACTTAAAATTGAAAACGAAGTTAGACTAACACAAAATAAGAACTGAGGGGGTTTTTGGACGAATTTTAACAAAAATAAAGTAAATTGCAGCAAACGAATTAGGTCTTTTACAAGATATAGGTGAAAGGCTAGTTAGATGATTGTTTTCCACACATGAAACATATGCATACAAATCGATCTCCAGTTATTATATCTATAAACCATGAATGACAATGCCCCAAATTAACTGTGAACTACACAAATTAACTCTCAAATTTTCCTAGGTTTATTGAATTGGACTCAGCGACGCAATCAAATTATTCTTCTCAAGTTCCCTAACTATGAAAAGCATGATAAAGATACATCTCGAAGATCATTAAGTTTTGTGAAAATCATGAGCATTGACGAAGCATTCGTAACTATGAAAAGCATGAAACTCCTGCCAAGAATTTACTTAACTCAATCATGAATAGTGACTTTTACTACTTGTAAATATAAGTTCATAACGATTAGGTGAAATTCCTTTATATTCTAGCATGGAATCCCTACATGTAAACTAAGTATGCATCCTTAATAAACATACAAGAAAAAGTTCTTTATAAAGCAGATAAGTAAATCGCATTCATGTCTTATGAAACAATAACTGAATGTAATCAATTCATATAAAACATATGATCATGGCTTCGAATTCACCTCTAGCTAAAAAGAAACTTAGTTACACATGTTCATCATAATTGAAAAGCAATCTAAAATAAACATTAAAACTAAACATGGAAAGAAAGAACTCTGAAAAAAACTCCAATAGTTAACTGGTAGATTCGGCACTTTTCTCTGGATGCAGGATGCTGCACTTTTTTCTCCCCCCTTCCCCCTGGTATTTGCTGCAAAAATCTGTATATATAGGGCAAAGGGCACGGCTAAACCCTAGGAGGAAAAAGATTAGGTTATTTGAATTATTTTAGGACTCCTAGAATCAGATAGGAAGTGTTGGAATGTGATAAGGATTTCTCTTTGCAGCTGGATATAGGATAAGGTACGATTCGATAAGATAGGATAAGATAAGGTTGGATAAGATAAGATTGGATAAGGTTGCTCTTTCTTGTCTAATTCCTTATCTTCCAAGCCTCAATTTTAATTCCTCCAGATTTTAGCACAAATCCAGCACCATTTAAACACCAAAAACGTCAACCCATATGCTATCCAAGCTTGTTGTCCAATTCAAGTCCAAAACTGCTCCAAATTGCTCCATTTTGCCCTGTATTGTATCTTTCCCAATTGGATCTACAATACTACGAAAATAACATAAATTACCAAAATAAATGGAAATTAACTAAGTAAATGCAAAGAAATAAGATAATAAAGTCGCATAAATATGCTCTTATCAAAATCATCAAGAAACATTTGACAAGCACCGAAGGAGACGTCCACACCATTCATTTGTAAAGATTTTTTGTACAATAGTATCTTCATTCATATATATATATATATATAAGAGGCCTTCATTGTAAACACATACCTACCTACGACTATAGACGACTACAACACACACACCTAAGCAGAGAAACACATAGCCTTCCTAGCATCATTTCCATCACTCGTAAACTTTTCATGTAAACACTTCCTTTGTAATTATCTTCTGTATACCAATAAAAATTTAAGTGTACATAAGTTTTCTATTTTTTTCTTTTTAGTGTTTTTGTTTAATTAGACTTCTAGTCCAAAACAGAGAAATATTATTATAGTTATATTATTATCTCGTTAAACTAACGATTATATTTTGCTTGAGCACTCTGTTATAGTTGTGCCATACTTAAGGGTACCTCTGAGTTCAGCCTCTAAGGCCTTATACCTGCATTGTGAGTGACCATCATGCTGAAACATGTTGAGTTTCATGTGCAATGTTCTATGTCTAGTTGTTATAATGGTCATCCAACTATTTAACTGGGTCTTGCTCTTCAAATTTGGTATCAGAGCCAAGTTTAGCATTTTAATAGTATAATTATAATAGTAAAGTACCTTGAGGATGAAATTCATCAACACAACTTGTTGATGCACAAAATCAGTGATGACTTTGGTACAACAAAAAGTGTCAAGTTTGGAACCTTCGCTAGATTGCTCCAGTCACTAGTATGGATAGGTATGTAAATGGACAGAAACAGGGAAGCAAACACAAGATGTACGTGGTTCACCCAGATTGGCTACGTCCACGGAGTAAAGGAGTTCTCATTAATTGTGAAGGGTTTACACAAGTACATAAGTTCGAGCTTTTCTTTAGTGAGTTCTAGTGAATGATCTAGTGAATGATTTAGCACAAATGACATTAGGAAATATTGTGAGAGAATGATCTCCTTTTATAGAAGAGAGTCTCTAGCTTTGTTCTGACTTTGACATGTGTCGTGCTATGATTGGCCTCTGATGTCGACACGTGTGGCCTTTGATGTTAACATGTGCCGCACTGTGATTGGCCTCCTGGTTTAGGGGAAACTCTTGTGGATCCTTGATGGTATAACGTTGACCCGTGCTCAGTAGTTTTTGGATTGGTCAAGTATGGTACAAACTGTGCTCCCCTAAGTCCCCGAGTAAGGGAAGCTCCTCGGTTGGGGACTTGCAAGATCTAAGCCGCTGAGTACTCACGAAACTTCTAAGTATCGAAGTATGGTATCGTCTTCACTTGCCCTATCTGTCTCATAAGTATATATGGCATCTTCTCTAAAATTACATTTCCTCCATCCAAGGGTGGTATCTTTAACTGATGGAGATGCACAAGGTAATGTATCAATTTCACTTGAAGCTTACTTGTAGTTTCGGGCTTGGTTAAGCGTGATACAAGCCCTATAGTAGGAGTCCCCCAAGTCTTTGAGCGAGAAGATCTGCCGAAAGAAGTGACATACAAGGTAAGCGATCAGAGTTCCAAGCAGTCAGTCTCGGATTGAAAGTTTGATCTCATGTTCTGGCTGATTGTTCTCCTTCTCCTTGTTGTGTAGACATCAACAAAGACAAAGAAAATGACATGGAGAATAGATGATATGAGATAGTTTTGCTTTTGAAGAAGTAACTTTCCATAGGCTTATTCTTGAACTAGGCTGGAGGGTTTTCTGGTTTCCTTCAAAGTATAAGGCCGACTCAAAAATTTGAGGGTCAAAACAAGTCCATCAAATCAAGAGTGTATTCAACCTTGATGATATGAGATACTTTTGTTGTTGACAAAGTAATAGATGAATCGGCACGTGTTCTGTTGCGCTTGTCTCCACATGCTTCCTTGTATCCTCCTCACTTGCCCTATCTGTTCCTCATGCATATATGGTATCTTATCTGGAAGCATAAGATGTTGAAGATGAGTACTCGAGAGCATTGCTAGGTAAGTAATCAGGCAAAGGGTTCCAGGTAGTCAGTTCATGACTGGAAGCTTGATTCCAAGTGCTGAATGATTGCTCTCTTTCTCCTTATCTTGCAGGTAAGAGCAAGGGCAAAGGAAAAGACAAGAAAAAAGCATGATATGGGATACTCTTGCTTTTGACCCTAATGATATGAGATACTCTTGCTTTGGTGTGGCTGGTTTGCAGAGGTATTATTGGGGGGAAGAAAGTTGAGTATTTCGAGAGGCTTCGTTGGGAGTGCCCTCTCATATATGAGGAAGGGTTGAGCATTTTTGCATGTCTGCCTGTACATAGAGGATGGAGGTCGACATATATAGGAGTTTCCCCAATAACAAGTAGTAATGCTATTCCTTTACCCTTCTTGGTCATAGTAATGTAGTGGGAGCTGCAAGCTTTATCCAAGGAAATCTAGCTCTCGAAGCTCGGAGAGTGGTGCCTCTTCGATTTTCAAGTAAGAAGATATGTTAAAAATCTGGCTCTCGAAATTCGGAGAGTGTTGCCTCTTTGATTTTTGAACAAGCAATCCTATTAGGGATCTAGCTCTTGAGATTAGGAGAGTGGTGCCTTTTCAATTTTTTAGAAAGCAATCATGTTGGGAGTCTAACTTTAAAGATTTGGAAAGCGGTGCCTCTTTGATTTTTGAGAAAGCAATCCTATTAGGAGTCTGGCTCTCGAGATTCGGAGATCGGTGCCTCTTCGATTTTTGAGCAAGTAATCCTGTTGGGGGATCTGGCTCTCAAGATTTGGAGAATAGTGCCTCTTCAATTTTTAAGCAAGCAATCCTGTTAAGGGATCTGGCTCTCGAGATTCAAAGAGCGGTGCCTCTTTGATTTTTTAGCAAGTAATCCTGTTGGGAGTGTTTTCTTGGATGTGAGTAAAGGTTGGGCATTTTTGCCAGTCTGCCTTGCCACGGAGCATAGAGGTTGACATACATAAGAACTTTCCAATTATCAACCAGTGGTATTGTTCCTTTACCCTTGTGGGTAATAGTATGGTAGCTGGACCTTCAAATTTTATGTGTCTAAACTTTGTCAGAGATCTTTGGCAAAGTTATTTGTGGTACCCGATGAGCTAATGTTGCGTGTGGAGATTGTTAACAGATTTTACTCAGGAAAATCCGCATCTCGAAATCTAGAGAGTGGTGCCTCTTCAATTTTTGAACAAACGACCTTGTTGCCCTTTCTTTCATAGGGGCACCAATTGTGTGCAAGAAGTATGTTCATAGAGTTATTGCTTGTAGGAATTTTCCCCTTATTTTTGTAGTTTAGAGATTTATTGGACTCATTTTTCCTTCATCATTTATGAAAATGTCTAGCCCATCAGATCGTCATTTTAACTTGAACTTTGGTGAAGAGGTAGTCATGTCTCCTCAAGACAACATATGGTGCCCATCCTTCTTATCCCCTACTAGTCCTCTTCCCATTGAGGCCTCTATTATGAAGAATGATATGACTGATGCAGTGGTGGCCAGGAACCTTCTCATTCCCAAAGATAACAGACTACTTTCCATACAGTCCGATGAGTTAGCTATTAAGGATTTTCTGGCTCTCAGTGTTCAGTGTGCAGGTTCTATGTCTAATATGGCCTAACGCCTATTTGTTCGAACCCGTCAAGTTGAATCATTGGCGGTTGAAGTGGTAAGTCTAAAACAGGATATCAGAGGGCTCAAGAACGAGAATAAACAGTTGCATAGGCTCACATATAACTATGCTAAAAGCATGAAGAGGAAGCTTGACCAGCCGCAGGAATCTGATGGTAAGATTTTAATTGATCATCAGAGGTTTGTGGGTTTGTTAGAAAGACATTTATTGCCTTCGTCTTCTGGGGTTATGCCACGTACTGAAGCTCCAAATGATCAACCTCTGGTGCCTCCTCTTTCTGGGTATCTACCCAGTACTGAGGCTCCAAATGATCACCCTCTGGTGCCTTCTATTTTTTGGGCTCTGCCGAGTGCTGAGACTTCTCATGAGCAACCTTTGTGAAGGCCCCTCCTGTTTGTTTGTTTTGATCCATGTGTATGCATGTATCTGTAATTTATCGAAGATATCAATAAATAAGTTTACTTCATTCAGCCAATTGTGTTAAATACACTAAGGCATCTTTCACTAAGTTCTTTGAATTTTTTCTTTTGTTGAAGTTTGCATGTTGAAACTTCATGGATGGATCTTGTAAGTTGAGGTAGTGCTCCCTTAATTTCCCGAGTGAGGAAAACTTCTCGATTGGAGACTTGAAAGATCTAAGTCATTGAGTAGTCATGAAACTTCCAAGTACCGAGGTGTAGTAGTATATGGTAGGAGTCCTCCAAGTCTCCAGTTGAAGGAGCTGACGAATAAAGTGCCTTGCTAGTAGCCAAGTTTCCAAAAGTAACAAAACTTCACCATTTTCCTTTCTAAGTGGTAGCCCAAAACTCTTCATTCATATATATTTGTTATGAAAGTTGTTAGGCCCAACAAAGCTTGATCAAAAGTGTGTGAAGCTTTTGGCATTTGTAGTTGCCTTCCAATTGTTGAAGCTTTTGCTGGTGAAACTTTGTGGTGAAGCTTTATAGGTGAAGCTTTTGTGTTGAAGCTTTGTAGGTGAAGCTTTGAGGTTGAAGCTTTGTTGAGTACCATGAATTGATATTGCTTCACATTATCTTGATCAAGAGTGTGTGAAGCTTTTGGCATTTGTAGTTGCCCTCCATTTGTTGAAGCTTTTGTTGGTGAAGTTTTGTGGGTGAAGCTTTTGTGTTGAAGCTTTGTAGGTGAAGCTTTTGTGTTGAAACTTTGTAGGTGAAGCTTTGAGGTTGAAGCTTTGTTGGGTACCATGAATTGATTTTGCTTCACACTATCTTGATCAAGAGTGTGTGAAGCTTTTGGCATTTGTAGTTGCCCTCCATTTGTTGAAGCTTTTGTTGGTGAAGCTTAGTGGTGAAGCTTTGTAGGTGAAGCTTTGAAGTTGAAGCTTTGTTGGGTACCATGAATTGATTTTGCTTCATATTATTTTGATCAAGAGTGTGTTAAGCTTTTGGCATTTGTAGTTGCCCTTTATTTGTTGAAGGTTTTGTTGGTGAAGCTTTGTAGTGAAGCTTGTTAGGTGAAGCTTTTGTGTTGAAGCTTTTTAGGTGAAGCTTTAAGGTTGAAGCTTGGTAGGTGACGCTTTTGTGTTGAAGCTTTGTAGGTGAAGCTTTGAGGTTGAAGCTTTGTTGGGTACCATGAATTGATTTTGCTTCACGCTATCTTGATTAAAAGTGTGTGAAGCCTTTAGCATTTGTAGTTACCCTCCATTTGTTGAAGCTTTTGTTGGTGAAGCTTTAAGGTTGAAGCTTTGTTGGGTACCATGAATTGATTTTGCTTCACACTGTCTTGATCAAGAGTGTGTGAAATTTTTGGCATTTGTAGTTGCCCTCCATTTGTTGAAGCTTTTGTTGGTGAAGCTTTGAGGTTGAAGCTTTGTAGTGAAGCTTGATAGGTGAAGCTTTGAGGTTGAAGCTTTGTAGGTTAAGCTTTGATGTTGAAGCTTTGTAGATGAAGCTTTTGTGTTGAAGCTTTGTAGGTGAAGCTTTAAGGTTGAAGCTTTGTTGGGTACCATAAATTGATTTTGCTTCACAATATCTTGATCAAGTATGTGTGAAGCTTTGTTGGCACCATAAATTGATTTTGCTTCACACAATCTTGATCAAAATTGTGTGAAGCTTTTCAGAATTTTAGTTGCCCTCCATTTGTTAAAGTTGTTGAATTTCTCAATTTCCCTTTGTTTTTTTTGGGAAACTGGAAATTTGAAAATGTGGGAGAGACAACATATACAAATTTTACTTCCATACTGTTGAGCAAGAGATTGTGATGCAAGCCACACCATGTAGTAGTCGAAGGTTTAGATAAACCATATAAATTGAATTTGCTTCGAATAGTCTCGATTAAGAGTGTGTGAAGCTTTCTACGAGTTGTAGTATTTGCATTGTTACAGAGGAGAAATGTCTGAAGCAGATGCAAGAGGGTTGAAGAGCTTGATCTTCGTATACCATGCACTGAAGCCGTTGTTGGCTTACAATAAGACTTTGTTAGTGACTATAACTCTTGTTGGGCATAAGTGCTCCCTTAGTTAAGTTGTAAAGCTTGAGGGTTTTTTATTATTTGTGAATGTTAGGAGTTCACATGTACAAGTTGTACCACTCGTCTTCTAGTTGGTGGAATGAATGGTGAGTTGCTTTCATCACTTGGTTGGTGGTACGAAGGTGAGTTCCTTCATCATCTTTCATCACATTTCATCACCTGGTTAGTAGCACGAAGATGAGTTCCTTCTTCACCTAGTTGGTGATAAGAGTGGCAAGTTGCTAAATAATATTAGAGTACGGGTTGTACATTTCATCACTTGGTTAGTGGCATGAAAGAGAGTACAGGATGTACATTTCATCACCTGGTTAGTGGCACGAAGGTAAGTTCCTTCTTCACCTGGATGGTGATAAGTGTGGCAAGTTGCCAAATAATATTAGAGTACGGGTTGTACGTTTTATCACCTGGTTGGTGGCACGAAGGTGAGTTCCTTCATCACCTAGTTGGTGAGAATAAGGGCAAGGTGTCGAGGCACATTGTAGCAAGTGTCGAATGACACAAAGTATGTTGAACCCTTTCGAAGCACAGTTGGCTTATGTATGGATCTGTTGGAATGTATGATGTTTATGTATGAATGTGTTAGAATGTGTGATGTTTATGTTGATTAATATGAGTTATGCTTATGAATGTTTTGCTATGCATGAAGGAATCCATGCTTTCGATATGTGAACCATATTAGTTGTAACACTTAGTATCACTTACTTTGTGTCAAAGTACGCATGTTAAAGCTCTGAGTTGAAGCATAGAGGTAGGTCAGCGTAGACCAAATGTTCCAATGCTATGAATGCAAAAGACTCAGAAGAAGTTGTCTGAATTCTCTCTTCTTTAAATATTTGCCGAATGGCTTATGTGACAAAAGATCTCAAGCAGTTGAGGGTCAAAACATTTGTAATATGTATGCCTTCTTATAATAGCATTTCCTTCATTACCTAGTCTTCCACTTTGAAACAGTGAGGCTTGGTCCCATAGTCATAATAGCCAACGGTACATTCACCCCTGGTTGTCTTGATACGAACTTTTATCCCTCTTGTTGTAATGAGCTTGCTGAGAGTAAATATCCTTCCTCTTACTAAGAGACGAATATGTTTGGTGACTTAGCGAGTAGCTAAATGAGGCAGGAGAGGATGCAATGGGTGTCTGAATAGCCAATATCTCCTCACTTGGTAGAACTTGACTTCCACTTCCCACTTATTGATAGGGGTTAACCATATGGGGTTCCCTTGGTATGTCCTTACCTCGACAAATGTATAGTTGTAAGCTTGCATCATTACTTCAGAGTAAGTCTTCCAAGTGTTAGCATTCATCATGTACTTGAAGAAACATTCCTGCATGCCTACTGTGAAGGCCTTCAGTACTGTTTTATCATTTGCCTCAGCACAACGAGAGTACTCATAGCTGAAGCGACCGGCATATTCACACAATGACTCATTTGATTTCTAACGAATAGTGTATAGCTCATCAGCAGAGTGTACGCGATCGGCTTAGAAGATGCGTTGAGCCACGAAAAGTCTCCTTAGCTCAGTGAAGGAATCCACAGTATTAGGTCGAAGACGACAATACCAATTGAGAGCTTTACCAGAGAAAGTTGAGGGGAATATGAGACATCGTTCCTCATCATTGTGTATTCGGTATGCCATGGTAAATTCAAAAAGGTAGATATGCTCAATCGGATCTTCCCTCCCAGTATAAGATTGCAAGCCAAGCTTTTGTTTCGTTTCTCCTTGTAGAAGGGTGCCAAGGATTCTCTTTGTCAAAGGGTCGGGCCTTGGTTGATCCCAGCCAGGGATTTGGGTATGACACTCGGCCTTTAGCTTGTTCACCTCTTCGAGGAGATGCATGATATGAGGATCATGAGTGAAGTCAGGCATCATTAGAACTCTCATTCGAAAATTTTCCTCATCCTTTGGAAGTATGGAAGTTTGGTCAAAGGCATGTTGCTTTTTCTTAGATTCACCGTACTGTCTTTCGAGACGTGCCGTTTGGAAGTCCCCTGAGTCTCCTTCACCTTTTTGTCCCTTTTAGGCATGTGGTTCCTTTCTTGGATTAGGCGTTGGCCTACATTGTGGTAGAGGACCGAGCCCTTCGATGACTTTTGGGTCTTTGATCCTTGAGCCTATGTGGACTGAGCCCTTCGAGTGGACACATGGTGGAAACTAACTTGACAAAGTTGAAGAAGGTAGGAATAATGCGTTTCCCACAGATGGCGCCAAATGTTGTTGCACAAAATTAGTGAGGACTTTGGTACAACAGAAAGTGTCAAGTTTGTGACCTTCACTAGATTGTTCCGATCACTAGTATGGATAGGTATGTAAATAGACAGAAACAGGGAAGCAAACACAAGATGTACGTGGTTCACCCAGATTGGCTACGTCCAAGGAGTAGAGGAATTCTCCTTTAGTGAGTTCTAGTGAATGATTTAGTACAAATGACATTAGGAAATATTGTGAGAGAATGATCTCCTTTTATAGAAGAGGGTCTCTAGCTTTGTTCTGACTTTGACACATGTCATGATGTGATTGGCCTCTGATGTCAACACATGTCGCGCTATGATTGGCCTTTGATGTCAACACGTATCGCGCTGTGATTGGCCTCCTGGTTGGAGGGAAACTCTTGTGGATCCTTGAGAGTATAATGTTAACCGGTGCTCAGTAGTTTCAGGATTGGTCAAGTATGGTACAAACACAACTAATATCACACACTTGTTTATTTTGTATGAGCACTGTATATTGTTGTCCTTGTAGATCCTGTCAACCATAGCTACTAGGAATATATTGTCCTAGATACCCAACTGTAACTAGCATAAAGAGAAGATTAGTATATATTTTTAAAATAATTAACAAGACTAAAGACTTTGAAGAAATAGAGGTTTTATCTTGATTATCTTGAACATCCTTCATTTATTAGTAAATATAAAAACATGAAAGTGCAGTATAACGTATTAGTGATAGGATTAAAAGCACACCACAAAGTAGTACACAAATGTCCTATTGATTTTCCTTATTAACACTAAGATTTGTCAATTGTAGCATATGAAAATAAGGGTCTTTCCCGCAGAAGATTGTTTAATGTCACAAAAAATGGTTGCTGTCCCTACTGACCAACCACCGAAAAATAATTATTAGACCTACTTACACTTATCTAAAGTCTACGAAATTTTATATGAACACACTAGAAACATAGAGCTACACTCACACAAATGTTTAGGATTTTTGGAGTTGATTTGCTATTTAAATTAAATCGAACAAAAACAGGACAAAAACAAATTTTAAGTAGTTCACAAATTAAGAAAAACGAGTTAGGGGAATTGCTGTCCACCACCAAATAATTATGCAAACATGTTATGTTTCATTCAAATTCCTTTTATTACAGGATGAAGATGCTCAAGTTGGCTCAATATTAGAACTCAACCTATTACTCTTTCTTATGTAGTATGTTAAGAGAATGACATTTTCAATTCAACTTAGTCCCTTGCATGCAATCTAGAATGGCGTGTTCATAGATTTAACAAGTAGAAATCATTAAGAACGAAAAGAGTTTGAGTCATCACAAGGCATTGTAAGTACTAGCGTTGTCTTACTCATCCTAGAAATTGGTTCACATGTTAATCGCAATTAACAAGTACTACTCTAGAACATATGTAGGTCCTCATTTGACAAGGGTAGGCACACACATATTCATAGCGTCAGAATCCTAGATATGCTTACTAAGTATGCATCCGTAGAAAACACATAAAGAATTCATCAATGAGACAAGTAGTGAATCAATTTTCATCCATTCATAAAAGTAATTCAAACAAAATGTCATAACAAACTTGCAATCATATTCGGGGCTTCAAAACAGCCCCTAACTACTAAAAATTTAGTTACACATTATTATCAAATAAAACCCAAAGAAAGACATGAGTTTGAGAAGATAAAACCAAGAGAAGAGAATGCCAAGATTTCCTCCTTCCTTTCCTTCCTTTCCGCAAAGCTGCCTTGTCCTCTTTCTTTTCTATTGTTTTTTCCCTTTCCCTTCTTTTTCCCACACTGCAACCTGCAGCCTTTCCCCTTTTTAACTTGCTGCCCCATTTTCTTCTCCTTAACTCACCCCACTAACAGCCATTTAGTGATGGCAATAAGTGAGAGGAAATGGTAAAACAATTGTAACTCTTTGGGTAGCCTTTATGCCAATTACTCCCACTTAATCCTCATCTTTATTTCCATTTCCTCTGATATTTGAATAGGTGTCAGCTGGCTTGTTCTTGACTGCATCAGTTTTGGCTGCTAGAATTATTGCGTTTATTGTTTTCATTGCAGTTATAAACTGCTCAGTCTCTTGTGAACCTTTCAGTGTTAAAACGGTCATAACTTCTTCTACAAAAATGATATTAACAATCCGCGAAATGTTCCAGAACATAGACATCCGTAGCTTTCCAAGAATATAAGGTTCATTCTCTAATTCATATTGATCTGTTCACAACTTGCTTCCAAAGTCAGCTGACCTGCACAGGCAGTTTTGATGAATTTGTTACTTAAAATCCCACTTGTGCTATTTTTCTTTTCTTTGCTTGACAAATCCTAGAAAACACAAAAATAAAGTAAATAACTCAAAAATATAAGGAACTAACTAAGAAAAGACAAGTGAATTTGATGTAAAATATATATAAATATGAGCTTATCAAATAGTAGCAAAAAGAGCAACAAATCATACTTTAGAGACTCTAAGATAAGAAAGAGAATTTTGAAGAAATCAATTAACCTTAGAGAAAGGTAGATTCTTGTAGTTTATGATAGATTACCTAAATTTATAAATTAGTGAACCACAAAAAAAGAAAAATCACTTTAGACCAAAATAGTTTAGTTTTTTTTTTTTCCATTAAGAAAGCATAACCATATTTTACATAGTGAGGAAAATTCACAAGAAAATAGTATGAGATCTTATCATTAGTCAA